>NW_026925838.1:0-10520 GCF_032062105.1 Saccostrea cuccullata
TGCATAAACATAAAGTACTGTAAACCAATGGAACTTTTCCTACTGATTAACTAAATGATATATAAATTTACTGATACAGTATCACATCATATTTATAATGCCTACAAATTGATGTCTTTGTTCCAGCGTGGATTCTTTGACCCATTGTAAGCTGTTGGAGTCTCTATCACAGAGTGACCAATCCTGATTCGGACATACGGATCCATCCTTGTTATTCCATAATTCTTTGCTAGTTTAGCCTGAAAACATTCATTATCTGTCAATCATAGTAATAAACTATTATTTTATGAAACAAATGGCAAAATGTGACAACCAAATATAATAGATATAAGTATATTCATCTTTAAAAAAATCATAGCATATTTTAGACATCAGAGTTCAAAATACATGTCTGAACATTTGTGAAATTGTTCTCAATTTATCTCTCATTTTAATGAATGTAAACAAAATTGACCAAATGTTAATTTTGATGTTTAACTCGTGTGTTTTTTAAGCCTATGGATGATACAGTAGAGTTACTTTATACCTGTACAACCGTTAGACTAAGACGTCCCTGTATGTTAGCTGGGATGGGGGCCATGAACCCTGCTTGCTGCTGAGCTTGGAGGATCTGAGCGATGCGTTCGTCCCCCATCACTTGTTGCTGTGTGTTGTTGTAGGACACTCGCAGGAAGTCAGTAGGGAGCTCTCCTATCATCACCTGAAAGCAATGAAAAAAGCTGAAGATAATGTCAAAACATTGATCTATATCAAAAATCTACATATATACATGTATGTATATTTTGAGTGTAAACATTGAGAACTGGACTTGGTTGCTAGTGGTCAGATAGCTCTGATTTGCAATTCAGGGGAGGTTGGGGGGGGGGGTTAATTCCAAGTCTGGTCCAGTGCTCATTTCTCCCTCAGATGTTACATACTATTACATTCATATACAGTAAATCATGCTTATAGCAAACATGCTTAGAATAAATATTGTTGCCTATAGTGAAGTGTTTTTCATACCCTATGAGTTTTAAACATAATGTGAAGGTAACATATAAAACTAATTATGTTTTTAATAATTGAAGCAAGCATTCCTGGTTCTTTATTAAAAGCACGTTTACTGTAAAGTATATGAATTCATGCAGCAGGCAAATAAGTCATGACGAGCCCCCGCATTTATAATAGTTATTGGAGCAAATATTGATATATAATTTAAGGTCTTCAATCCCTAATAGGAACAAATTCAGTGAAATTGAAAACATAACAGATATGTAGGCATTGAATACTCAGTTTATTTAGACATACTTCCCATTTATTACTGTAAGTATGTTTAGTGGGATGTGTCCTTATTCATGACCTTGAATTTTGGTAAGAGTTATCTCCCCTTTTTTAATTAATAAAAAAAAATCAATTAAAAAAATTTAGCTGGTAAAAAAATTGTTTTCAATTATCATTCTATTTTTAATATTTCAATGCATCTTTCCACCGCAGGATTTATTGATATTCAAATTATTTGAATTTTTATCTTGAAAAAACTAGTGTTGTCAAATCGGTTGAAAATCAGAATCGATTAATCGGTAGCATCGGTTGACTCTAACCAACTGATCATCGGCCTATAATCGAATTGGTAACCCTTTTGTATAAAATAAGCATTAAATCTTATTCAAAATGTGGAATTTGATTTTGAAATATTAAATGTAAGTAAATATGCATTGCACAGATCAAAAGTCTAAATACAGTATATAAGCAGATTGATTAACAATTTCAGTAATACAGATTTTTGCATCATTAGGAACTACTTGGCCTGGGAAAAATAAGCATTGACAGATCAGGTTTTGGCTCAACAGGAGTATACGGAAAAGTAGTTCGTGATGAAATTTATTTGTTATGAACATAGTTTTAAAAATATTTCAAGTGTTTACATTGTGAACTGTCGAGTGTTTTATGTAGAAAATTGACAGAAATTTATTTTAGTATAAATTAATGTATATGTAAAGTTGACGGTCGACAGGTTGACAGTTGACAGAAATTTGATTAAGAATATGCAGGGTTGACGGTTGACAGGTCGACAGTTGACAGAAATCTAATTCTATCATATTTAGTTATAGTATATGTAGGGTTGACGGTCGACAGTTGACAGAAATTTATTTTAGGATAGGCAAGGTTGACGGTCGACAGTTTGACAGTTGACAGAAATTTGTTGTAGTATATGTAGGATTGACGGTCGACAGTTGACAGAAAATTATTTCAGTATAACATTACATGCAGTGTTGACGGTTGACAGGTCGACAGTTGACAGAAATCAAATTTTAACACATTAATTTAAGTATACAAGATACAAGATTTTATTAATCCAATTTGGGCCCCCGGAGGAGCAAAAAGATTTACAAATAGAAGGAGGAGGATCCAAATGATAGAACAAGCATGATGATGATATTACAAATAAAGAGCAATTGTTAAAAAAAAAACAAAAGTATATAAGAGATATACTGAATATACATACATGTATCGTATTGTAAGTTACATACAAATATATATAATTTATACATATATATATATAGTTAAAGGCAAGAAACTGGGAAAGAGGTATATAATTTTTTTATGCTTATCACAATATCTTCAATTAAGGTAAATTACTAAGGAATCCAGCAAGTGATCTAAGGATGTCTGGGTCTTCATTAGTCATGAGCCAATAAAATATATAAAATATAAAATATAAAGTATATGTAGGGTTGACAGTCGACAGGTCGACAGTTGACAGAAATTTATTTTAGGATATGCAGGGTTGACGGTCGACAGGTCGACAGTTGACAGAAAATTATTTTAGTATAACTGTATATGCAAGGTTGATGGTTGACAGGTTGACAGTTGACAGAAATTTGTAGTAGTATATGTAGGATTGACGGTCGACAGTTGACAGAAAAATTATTTTTGTATAACATTACATGCAGTGTTGACGGTTGACAGGTCGACAGTTGACAGAAATCAAATTTTATCACATGAATTTAAGTATATGTAGGGTTGACAGTCGACAGTTGACAGAAATTTATTTTAGGATATGCAGGGTTGACGGTCGACAGTTGACAGAAAATTATTTTAGTATAACTGTATATGCAGGGTTGACGGTTGATAGGTCGACAGTTGACAGAAACCTCTCGTTCGGTACAAGGCTAACCCTAATCTCTCGAATGGGTACAAGACTAACCCTAATCTCTCGGGTGGGTACAAGACTAACCCTAATCTCTCGGGTGGGTACAAGGCTAACCTTAATCTCTCGGATGGGTACAAGGCTAACCCCAATCTCTCGGGTGGGCACAAGGCTAACCCTAACATCTCGGTTGGGTACAAGGCTCTAACCCTAATCTCAAGGTGGGTACAAGGCTAACCCTAATCTCTCGGGTGGGTACAAGGCTAACCCTAATCTGTCGGGTGGGTACAAGGCTTACCTGAATCTCTCGGGTGGAAACAAGGCTAACCCTAATTTATCTTTTAAATTCATAAATATAAAAGATTGTTATCAGATTTACTGCCAGGCGATGAAGAAAAAATCCGTTACTATTCATTACTGTAGAAGTTTGGTTTATATGGAATGTTGATATCGACCAGGATGACTAAGTGGTTAAAGCACCCAACTAGTAATGTAGAGGTAATGAGTTAGATTCTCGAGTTTAGTCATAAATGGTCGACAAATGTAAATGTATGTGGTGGTTCTTCTGTCGATGTGTCAACGGTCGACCTGTCAACTGTCGACCTGTAAATGGTTGACAAATAAATAAGCTAGGGCTTCCGTCAACTGTCGACCTGTCAACGGTCGACAAATAGATATGCTAAGATCTTCTGTCAACCTGTCAACTGTTGACCTCTAAATGGTCGACAAATACAGATATGCCATATCTTCTTTCAACTGTCGACCTGTCGACCTGTCAACGGTCGACAAAGAGATATGTTAAGTTCTGCTGTCAACCTGTCAACTGTCGACCTGTAAATGGTCGACAAATATAAATATGTCATATCTTCTGTCAACTGTCGACCTGTCAACGGTTGACAAAGAGATATGCTAAGTTCTTGGAACTGTCGACCTGTCAACTGTCGACCAGTGAATGGTAGACAAATAAATATAAAAGTTCTTTTGTTTACATGTTTTAACCGAATAACCGCTTCATTCTATGCTCATGGGAACTATTTGTCCGTATACTCCAGTTGATCCCAGGTTTTAATTTACACGATCATCTAAAACATATATGGAATTAATTTTTTAAACTGTTTTAAGAAAAATAATATCGCAAATCCTTGTGATTCCGTATGAATGACAGGTGAATTCCCCCAAATACTGAAAACTAATATATTCTAATTTATACAAGTAGTTTAGTTTCTTCAGTTTAGAAATACATATATCATTATCTTGTAATTTATTTTAAACCAGATTATTTTAACTATTATTAAGTATTTTAAAATGGTAAAAGACAACACTTGGAATTTGATAACAAGAACTTTTTCTTGAAATAAAAGTACTGAGAAAACTATGGAAAGATATGTGCTGAAATATACCGATTAATCGATTGTTAAAATCTCCAATCGATTGTCTAAAATCGATAGCCTTTCCAACCGATTATCGATTATAAATCGATCATCGTGACAACACTAGAAAAAACGCTTTTCCCCATAGACTTCAATGCAATCTTTGTTAATTAACTACTGCTTAATTAATGAAGTTTTTGAAAATTTCTCGTGGGCAATCCTTTTCCACTATAAAATGCTTTTAATATAATATCAGAGTATTGTGTACTTGACGAACAGTTAAGGGTAGAGAATTTGGTCTCATTATAGGGATTGAAATCCTTAAGTCATGATCATAGGGGCTATGCTGTCCCCTGTGGTCATGATGCATATTAGTCCGAAAAATCTGACGTTTTCCTGACTTTTTTATGATTTTGATATTTTACATGCCAGGAAAACGTCAGAACCGGCGCCATTACGTTAACTGGGGAATCTCCGCCTCCAAACGAAGGCGGATTCTCGAGTTGATGTTAGATACTTGCAAAATGAATTAAATTTCAAAGTCAAAAGTTATCAATAGTACAATACTTAAAGAACTTACCAATATAGTTTTTATGGTTCTTTTATGAAATAAATTCCGTTGATAAAGGTTTTATCAAACTGTCGAGATTTGTCTTCAAATCGTGCATTTTGAAATCTTGCATGTCCTGTTACGAAATGTGGAGTGATATTTTCTTTTCATCAATATTGGTGAGTACTAGAGGCATTGTGGTTTTGATAAATTCTGATTTCGGCATTTAGTTCGGTTCACAAGTATCGAAAATCAACTCCAGTTGAAGATGGCGAAATTTCCAGTTTTCGTAATGGTGCCAGTTCTGACGTTTTCCAGGCATGTAAAATATCAAAATCGTAAAAAAGCCAGGAAAACATCAGATTTTTCGGACTAGATGCATATAATAATGCTGTTCACTGGAGTCGGCAGTTTTATCAATAAACTAGAAATAAATTAAAATCAGTAAAAACCTAGCCATGAGCTTCGCTCAGAGAGAGACTCAGAGAGGTGAGCAAAGCTCATGGCTAGGTTTTTAGTGATTTTGACTTTATTTCTAGTTTATTGATAAAACTGCCGACTCCTGTGCGCTGTTTTAGAACCCATATCTTAAGTTTTGTTATGATGATTGAAACATCATTTTATTTTAATCGGAGATAATTGCTTCCGGTCCTTAAAAAAAGAATAATTAAACATTTAGAAACAGGAACATTTAGAGGAAACCCATTGAAATATACTGTTCGTAATATGTTAATGCGTAGTTGCAATATCGCTGGATTGTCTCCGCAATCACACTCTCCGATATTTGATATAAATAGATTCTTGTACATTCTGTGTATTTTGAGCTATTTTATACGCTTACTGTACCTGTGCTCTTCTGTTTTGTGCATTTTGTGCCGTTGCACTCTGTGTATTTGTTGTAGCCATCTTGATGTTTATGTCTCTACCTGAAGTCTGAGGTAAAATTCAGAGGATATCCGAAAAATTACCACTTCCGTTTTTAAAAGCGTCCTTGACTTTCTAGCGCATCTGTCGTGTACAGTGAGTCACTGTCATCAGCTGATTCTCAATCACGATTTTTTTTAAAAAAAAATGTGTTTTGTTATCAAATACTTTTAAGCAAAAGATACTTAATCAGGTTTATCTAACTAAACCACAATGAAGTATATATGCGAGCACCAGGTGGCATGGACTAGATTTATTTTCTGTGGGGAGGGTTGGAGGGAGAGGGATCGAGGGTCTAGCTGCAGTAATGTAGCCCTCTCCGATTTCTTTAATCTGATGATTTCTGGAAAAAAGGGAGAGGGCTACTTTATTGCAGCTAGGGAGGGTCAATGGAAAACAATCTCACAAATATGTTTATCGCAAAATTTTATTGAAAAGCTAAATAATTTTTTCATATATTTATTATAGAATCTTGAAAATATTTTATAGCCTAGCTGGAACCTAATACATGTATATGCCATCTGATTTCTGATATAATATATAGTTTCATTGGAAGTGTTATCTTTCAATTATTAAAAATTTAAAATGAATTATTTTAAATTAAGACAGAGCATAGGGATATACATGTAGTTATTTCCATTCTTCCTGTTTAAGAAAGCCACTGTGATATAGCCCCCCCCCTCCTACCAAGAAATAGATTTTTATCATCGTGCTGATGAGTGATGTGAGGCTTTTGTATGGAACGCCATCACTGCCTTATAGCATACAACTATGCATTTATTACGTCAATTTATCATTACGTGATGTGAACACATCTTTACTTTATGTCCATTTTTTATGGGATGATGAAAATATATCTTGACATCATGTCAATGCTGCATTACATGAAGTAAATACATCCTTTCATTCTGTCAGCACTTCATAACTTGAAGTAAAAAATTCATTATGTTAAGTGATAATGTGTTTACATTGTGTTAAAACTTTATTACGTGAAATGAATGTTTCTTTACATCATTTCATTTCTTTAATATGTGAGGTCAAAATTGCATTACGTCAAGTAAATTGTGTTTTATAATTAAACTTATCATCACACGAAGTCAAAAGCCCATTCCTTTTTGAGAGTGTATATTTCTATTATATCAAAGTATTATTACGTGATATGGATTTATCTTTATTTTACGGCGAGGGCATCATGATGTGAGGTGAACACACCTTACCTTTATGTCAGTGCTTTATTATACGTGGTGTAAAAAATGTATAACATAATGTGAACATATCTTTATATTATATCAACACTTTATTACATTATGTCAAAACTCCATACCGTGATGTGGATATATTATAACGTTATGCCAACTCTTTCTTATGTGATTTAAAAATATCTTTATATTGTGTTAACTCTTTATCATGTGGATTCCAAGTTCATTACCTGATGCAGAAATACATTTATATTATCTCAAAGCTGTATATCTAGTATATAATAAATGTTGACGACCGTGTTTTAATGACTAGTAAGAAGGGGGGGGTCGTGATTGATTAGGACAAATTACAGGCACATAATATCAACCCCCCTCTTTTCCCAGACATAACTTTACTATAGAAAATGTAATGTTCATTGAAACTGTACAGCCCCCCCCCACCCACCCCACTTCTTGTTGAAATATAGTCCACTAAGGGTAATATAATATATCTGGAAAAAAAATAGGATTGATTGAAGTTGGACCACTCTCCCCGAAATAGGATTTTCGGGCTTGGACATTTTTTTTTTCTTTGGCTTGTCTAGTTTTTTCGGATAAATGATTTTTTTTACTGGCTGACCTCCTCTTTCAAAAAAATGATGCTACGTCACTGGAGTTAGTACTTTTTTTTAATCATTCCAGGGCCAGAATTCTATTACAAAAATCTACCAGTCGCTCATTTAAATCAATTGAATATGCCTTAGTAAGCATGCATGGGCACATATCAGTGGCAGATATGGGAATCTTGAACAAGGAAGGGGGACGGTATATGGTTGGAGACCAAGGGCGGAAAGCGGAGAAGCTCTCAGGCTTTATAGTTTTATAGAAAAAAGTTTTCAACTTAATTCAGCTAAACTTAATGTGAAACTAATGCAATGTCCTACAAAGTTTAAGACTTTTATAAAAAGAAACAATTCAAAATAAAAAGAAAAAAATGATTGCTGCAAGACTCATAATATCTGATTTATTTAATTATCAGATTAAAGTAAACACCATTGAATTTCGACGTGACTTTAATTCACAGTCGCAGTGTTAAGGCTTTGCATGTTTCAAGATTGTCAATCATTTGTCGCTTAAAGTTTTCATTTAAAGATGTCATTCCGAAATCGCTGAGAATCTCTTCTACGACAGTTTTCTCTCCCGCCAGTTTAGTGCTTGCAGAACGCTGAAAATACGTTATGCTCATATAAAGGCCGAGGATACCCGCGTTCGCATAACGTAATAGTGAATCGACATAATGTAGAAGAGTGCGCACAGTATGGCATGAGCTTTTCACATCAGTTAATAAAGACTAAGATTGTCATGAAAAGTAAACATAACGAAATGCAAGTTGACGAAATAAAATTGTAGTATGTGTAAATGTCATAAAGAGTTGATATAATGTAAAGGAAAGTTAACACGATGCAAAAGTAGTGTGGGTTAATGTTATAAAGAGTTGACATAATGTAATGGAAGGTTGGCACAATGCAATAGTAGGGTGGGTTAATGTCATAAAGAGTTGACATAATGTAATGGAAGGTTGACACAATGCAATAGTAGGGTGGGTTAATGTCATAAAGAGTTGACATTATATAAATGGTGCCTGTTTTGTAGGGTAACATTTGAAATTGACACCCCAAGGAAAACCATTGTCAACCGACGCGTCAGCGGAGGTTGACAATGGTTTTCCGAGGGGTGTCAATTTCAAATGTTACCCTACAAAACAGGCACCATTTATTTTATTATACTGAATGTCTTATTGCTTTAGGACGTCAGCAAAAAAAACGTCGATCGTCTTTACGTTCATGTATATCTAGCTTTCACACTCACCGGTTCACTAATCTCCTTATTGTTTGTTTGATACTCGAATTAGAGTCATTTATCATATAAAGTTTCGTTATTTCTGGCTCGCAAGCATGTTTCCTACACTCGCAAGCATGTATCGTCTGTCGTTTGTTGTTTTCAAGTAAGCTATATCGGACGCAAGCTTTTATTGACGTCAAGTTAATTCCGGTTCTTTCAAACGCGCAACTGAAGTTTTGAGAATTCTACGGTGAACCGTACGCGCACAATTTCCACGCATGTGGCATTACCGTTGTGTTACCCGTTGTCACGTGTGTTGCTAAGGCTCAGGGTAATCGAACGGATTGTTAACTGCGTGTAAACCAATCAGATTTTAGTATTTAACATGAAAGTATAATAAAATGTAATGGAAGGTTGACACAGTGCAATAGTAGTGTTCTGCTATAAGGCAGTGACGGCGTTCCATACTTTTGAGATAAACAGGCTGACTATATATCAGTTCACCATATAAACTTGAATGAAGTATGAGTCCATTCCTTACTATGTTAACCAACTTATTACAAAATCCTATTCTGCACATGGAGATTTTAATTTGGTGTATCCAATTTTAATGCAATGGAATTTTAACTTTGATCACTTTAAAAGCCCATTGGGGATCATGATTCCTCTCTGTACCAAGACAAATCCTTTTAAAAGTGGATATATCAGCAAGTTATGTACCGTACGTTTTATATTATTAGTTATAAATATTATATATAAAAGAACATTTATCATCATAAAGCAAGACCTTTAAGCTATTACTTACGGCAGACTGATAGACGGAGTGTGTAAAAATATATGTCCTCTCTGGCTTCCGCTTCGATTTCTCAGAATTCAACTTTAGGCTCATTTTAGCGATAACCAGTGATACAAATGTTCATACATACATTGGTCACTATTTAAATATCTCATATGATTGAAAATATTTCTTTGCACAAACATATATAATTATTGTATATTCTTAAAGATACAAACTTAAGGTCACCTTGACATTTTTTAAAAATAATTAAATGACAAACGATTGCTGTCTCGGATTACTTTATATCATGTAGGATATTAAAAAGTGTATGACTGTATGATCTCATTGTCAAACTACCCATAGTCGGGATATCATAGTCCTCTGCATCGATAGGTTTGATACAAACGGCACCTATATAGCGGAAGTTTGATCTCAATGTAGGAAACACAGTGATCTGTAGCTCGATGGTCTGAAAAAAATTGGGAGGGTCGAATGAAGAGCTACTACAGCTCTATCCATAGAAAAAAATGTATATTTATTGCACACACAAAAATTAAGTGCACTGTTTCATGGATGAATGTTACCGAAGAAAGAAAATAATGGCAAACTATAACGACTAAAATTGAAAAATAACATGATGTCTTCCACAACTTTTCTATTGCAAACATCCTTTACTTATTTATGTATACTAACTTTTAATAATAAATATAGCAAAAAATACTATCATCACGTGTATAATACTTATCTG
>NW_026925839.1:0-105213 GCF_032062105.1 Saccostrea cuccullata
GTTTAGAAGTCGTTTAAATGTTTACATTAGCACTTGATTCCAGATTTTATTCGCTTCCAGCTTCAAAGGTTTTTGCACCAAGCGCCTTAGGGTAAACTTTTTCAATCAAGAACAAATTCATTTCAAAATAAATTCAAATCAAATCTACACTGTTTCTGCCGTTTTGTCAATCTTAAAAACTTTTCAAAATTCTTAATCAACCTTTTGTTCTTATCTTAATTCATGATAATTACTTCTATTAACAGGGTGGTAATAAGTAGGTTTTAGTTGGGGTTTCTTATTAGAAGCTGTGAGGCGTACAGGGAGTATAAATCACATGTTATAAGTGAGGGACTTTAACCAAACAAAATTTGCAACCTGGCTCTTGTCTAACTTTGTTTCCACACTTGTATAAAACAGTTTGATTATTGTAAACAAGAACTAAAGACTTATCTAATTCTATGAGTTTAGGCAGTACGCGTTCTTGAACAAATCTAAAATTGCATGTTTCGTTGACAGCTTCCTTATTGTTGTTAAAAAGTGACATGAGAGCAGACTTGTTAGAAGTAGATGTATAAGCAGTTGTTTGAGAACAATGTTAAAAAGTGTCACCAACACATGTATTGATAACAGAGTCCCTATTGCAACGAAATAGTCATGCTTCTTAGAAATGGCAAGGTTATCTGGTAAATTGAGTAATTTCGTTGCATTGTTAGAGGAACCATTATTTGGAACAAGTAGTGATATTATATCATACAAGGTTAAAGGAAATCTAAATGATGACAAAGGCATTTTGACCATAATGTACGGATTGAAACTGTGACGTGCAAAAAAGAATTTGGAAAAAAAGTATAATTCACTTATGGGTCAGTTGAAGAAACAAACAAACGTCACTAGTTCTTTGTTAGTATGTTTTGGATATCATGCAGGGTTTTCTGTAAAAGTCTGGGAGTTATGAGGATTGGTGAGATATTTCCCTGAACTAATGTTTGAACACCATGTTTAAATTGCTCCAACTGTGTTTCTAAAGTTTCTTAATTGATTGACCAATTAATTGTGAGAACCGTGTAAATAGCATTGTTAAATGAAGTGACCTCTTTTTCTAAAGACTTGCTTCATGAAATTAATTCATTATAATTTTGTTCAAGATGCAATACCATATTGTCTACTCTACAAGTAACTTCTGCTGTAATTTGTCATTTTTCAGGTGATATCTTCATAAATTCAGTTTGTTTGTCGCATTTCATGCTGATAATATTTCTACTTTAATCCATTCGTTACTTTCAAATGAAGGTACAATAAACACTAGCACATACTATTTATTACATAGTAACGACAGCTAGCAACTTTACTATACATGTACGATATACATTTAAAATGTAAAAATATGAAAATCCATTATTTTTCATTGCAATAAAAAAAAGTTCCAATTTTGCTGGTCGTGATGCAAATTTCGAAAAAAAATGTCTATTAGATAGTTCTACTGCCTAATCGTCTGAAATCCGAAATATTTAAATAATAATAATATTATACATAAATTTGCAGGCTAATCAAGTTATATTTGTAATCGTCCCCCAAGTAAGCACACAAACTGCTTAAGTCACTATACCACAAATCAGATTAGTTATGAGACAAAAGGAAGGAAATACAATACTTCAGTCTACTAATATTAATACTACTTCACTAAAGGCAAATATACTGTAGTACAAACTATTTCAAGGCAGGTACTGCTTTGACAAAAAGAAGGTTTATTCTTCATAATTTTAGATAGAAAATACTTACGGAGGTACAATAATAATAAAAACACTTTAAAAAACAAAGAATGAGGCTTGCCAAAGACTGGGGCGTGGAAGGATCAGAGTTATGCATGTGCAATATGATTCTTAATAAACTAATAAATATCAAAATTACATGTTAATATATATAATACATGTAAAAATAAATAACACTTATCAATAAAAAGAACGGGAAAGAAACAATTTAAAACCAGTAATTTAAAATTCAACAAGTCCAACACAAGTCCTTTAAAGTTTTTATATCAAGACAAACCAAAATTTTTGAACAAACTTGCTAGATTTATAGGGTAATTCACAGAATATACACTTGTATTTATGTAATCCATTACGCGACAATCAAATTAATACAGATATAACTAACTGTAGGAAATACGTTTAATTACATGTCTCATATTCAAGATATGGCAAAGGGTAAATAACATTGCATAGCCTGATTGCTTCGATACATGTTTTCTGTACCCGAGTCTTGAGAAAAAGAAATAAAATTGACACTGTCACGTAAAATATATCATTCGATCGTAAGGTTAACTTACATGTACTCATTACCTATTACATATAGTTACTTCAAATTTTGAATATTCTAAACAAGCCTCCATTTTATAAAAGTTAATAAAAAAGTAACTTTTTAACTGTATTAAATCAAAATCCGAAGGTTTTTACTTTAGTAGATAAATGTTCTAAAGTTATTTCCTTGGATACTATAAATAACTACATGTATAGTGAATTATTAGCAACTCTATCTTCAGTATTGTTTTTTTTTTTTTTGGTTAAGGCTTAAACAAATGTCCATGTCTTATTTGCACTTAAAGGCGTCGGTGTATTGCGCTCGGATATTTTAATAACAAAAAACATAAGATATATACAAAATTGAAACATTTTAGAAATAATAAAGAAAATTTTAAAGCTTTAATTAACATTGGATTAAATCTTCATATTTTTAAAATCTTGTATTTGTATGTTTTTTAAACAAATGATGATATACAGATAATAGGAAAAAAGAATAATTCTTATTATTTTTAGTTCACATGCATTTATAATTGACTTGGTCTATCCCTAACTACATATTGTATTCAATTTCCAAAATATCTGACATAACAGATGAAAGCATTTATAAAAAGGAAAATAAGTTATACAAAAAATATACTTCTACTTGATAAAATAGTAACAGGTACATATGTTCGCAGCCAAAGGTAAAAATCAATTTGCTTGTAAATTAAAATTGTATTGAAAATGGCAAATCTTAAAAACAATAAAAAATCAATTTCATTATTACTAATAACACCCGGTAGGAAGGATAATTAATTGACTGATCTGCAAATCCATGATTACTCTCCTGAATTTTCTTTCCGATTGACACCAGTAGCCTTTCTGCTGTACAAATACATATTTTGTCATTACAATTCAACGCGAGGTCCGTCTTGATTCCTTTTCTTCAGAAGATTCCCCTCCCTTGCATCTATTTTTCTCTTCGATCAGTTCTCGAAATTCTTTGGCAACCTCTGCATTTTTTAAACACAACACTAATCCACCTCTTTTAAACTGAGTTATCTTTTGGTCCCTAGCAATGAAAGATAAAAAATAAAATTATTAATATAACTGAAATATCAACACTATAAATAGCATAAATTGATTTTTTTTTTCTTGTTCAATGCGTTCAATATCGTAATGATATGGTTTTTGTCCATTGGTGAGTACTAATTCGGCTTAACTCCTAAAAACAATCCTGTGAAAAAATATTTTTTAAACATTTTTCTTTTCCTTATGATCAAATTCTACACAACAATGTTTGAGATTGTTTGATATTCAAAGTATATACTATTTCAGTTTGGAAAATATACTTGATTCCATTGACTCAAATGCAATAATCATGGATTAATTGTTCCTACTTCATTTTTTTTTTCCTTTGAATTGTTTTATTGATAAATCCTTTTCCACTATAAAATGATTTCAAATGACATCAAATACACAAATTCAAAATTGATCATTTCATTACTGTGGACTTAATAGGTAATAGTAGAAGCTACAACGTTTGTATGCCAATATGTTTGTCTATTATTTACACACGGAATTGAAAACGGATTATTTATCATGACAAGGGGTGTGTGTGAATGGTCAGCAGGCGATGCTTACTCCCACCTCTGATATTATGGAGATCTGTGTTTGCTCTGCTCCTATTTTCTATGTTTTAATGGAATTTTGGAATTTTGAGCTTGATTTCGTACCTTATTTTCATATACTGTAAACCAACTTTTATTCGCGTGCGAGAAATTTTCGCGAGGAATATTTCTCGCCACTAACTGGTTTTTGAGGCCACTGTGTCTATTAATTACAAATCCAAAAAGGCTTGATCGCGAAAATTAATCGTCGCGAACAAGTTTACTCTTGGTTAATCGCGAAATAAAGTCGTCGCGAATAAAAGTTGGTTTACAGTATCATCTAATCATCATTTTCCTCGAAAATGTTGGATTTCTTACTATAATGGCTGGAAAAATTAGAGTTCTCGCTCATTTACATATATCTATTAGTTCATGTTTTCTTAAATTGGAATAACAAATACATGTACAATTTGAATTTGGACTGTGATTGGCAAATAAACATTATGAGAAACGCCATGCTGGCGATTTAATGGGTCTCTAATTTGAAGAGTTGCAGTAATGAAAATCAAACGTATTGTTACCTCTTCTTGTGTTTGTTAATGGCACATACAGTATTTGAAAGATTACAGCAGTTTTACACGAGGACGAGCTTTGACGAAACTGACTTTTAAATATTAAAAGGTTTGTTAGTTCTTGAAAAGAAATTTTGAGAAGGCAAATTTACGCGATAAAAGAATATAAAATATGTTGACAAACGGAGTCATGCAATTGAAGCAATAGGAATATTTTTAAAAACCTTACGAAAACCGATATATGCTTTTCGATGCTTCGGTGTTTTTTTTTTTTTTTTGTACAATACGTGTCCAAATAAAAAGTACCCTATTGCCTATTAAATCAGGTGGAATTTTCAAACTTTTTAAAATTGTTTGACGGCCCTCTCGATTTTTTTTCAATCATGTGCAGACGCCGATTTTTATTTATTGTAATCTGCTTATTTAAATATCTTGACAATAGTGTAACGAAGTTTGATAAGAACTCCAATTTTTCCGAACGATACACGCAAAGTCTAATCTGAAAATATTTCAAAAGGAGTGAAATTGTCCCAATGATCATAACGGAAAACATGTGAATCCATAAAAGAATGAAAATTTGAGTCTAATCAATGCAGAGGTTTGAATGCTTGAATGTTTGTCTGTATCAATTTTACATCAAGTAATTAATTATTAATCAATTACAATAATGACAAAACTCAGCTTTTTGGTCTTATCCACGGTGGAGAACCGAACATGGTTGTCTCTATCGTTATTACAAACACAATGTAATTGACTTCCACAGGCATATTTTTTTTTTAAAAGAATCGATTGGTCAACCTCTCGAAGTGAAAAAAAAAAACAGAAAAAGAATCAAGGGGCATCAAATATTCACATGTCTGTTTATATCACAAATACAAGTCCATGGTTTATTTTTTGCCACGGCCCACTTCGAATGATCAAGGGATGTCTTGTAAGTCAGCCCATTCTTAAAACAGACATTTTCCACATTAGTAACCTGGAACTATTAAAATGAAGTTATGTTTAATCTGTTTTATATGGTGTATGATTGATAAAAAAAAGTTCAAACAATACATACCTTGCCGGTTGAAGAATTCAAATTGGGTCGCCATGTTTGAACATATAAGGAATCGTCAAACTTCTTTCTGATTAAATCCCGGTATAAATCTACATTTTAATGAAGTAAAAATAAATTATTAAATTAATTATAAAGGTCGGTTTAATGCATGATAAAACTCCCAATTCATACATTGAATACTCTAATTCACAATCTTAATATTTTCTATAGGAATCATTACACTAGTATATTCTATTGATCTACGGGTAACTCAATCAGCTGATTTTTCTTAAACATATCACACACTTTTACAGTGAGTTAGCTAATTTTTTGCTGTCCTGGTGAGTTCCTTTTAATGTTAATCAAGTATATGAATTTATTAAAGTAAAAAAGCAAGAGCCTTCTTATGCATAAAATGGCCATGTACTTATATCAATTGATTAACTATCACCCTCTTTCGCATTTCATATATTTAAAATAAGGTAGACACTTGGTGCTTTCATTATCTATAATAAAATATCGTTTTGAGAATCCGCATATTGGAAAACAGATTTTGAGAAATTGCAATGTTCTTGAAATTTGCAGAAAACAAGCGTATTTGGCTACCTTCAGCAAAGAATTAAAATACGAGCACACCATACGATCCAAAAAATAAAACATGCTTTTTGATCTTCAGAAACAGAGCTTTCATTGTGTATTTGCATATTTTGGATCAGAGGTTGTGCTCTATATGAGATATTGAAAAAATGCTTCAATTTTAGGTCATTTTCAAAGGAATTTAAAGGATTTGAGGAGAATGATACATTTTATGACGTCATAATGCATTGACTAGATGTAAAATTACGTCACGATTAATAGATACGTGGTCACCAACACTCCAAGTGATAAATACTGCATTTGCAAACTAGATTTAGCGGTTTTGATTTTTCAGAAATTCTAAGGGCAAAATAAGGCTCAAAGTGGCTCTTGCTCTTTACTAATATGAGGACATATATTTCTTTTTATGATGCATGGTTGGGTAATACAAGTATTACAGTAATTTTTCAAGTAAGTCAGAATGTCATATCGTTCTTACATTTTTGACATGACTGCTAAAAAAATTCATCACCCTGTAATAGAACAAGATAACAATAGGAAGACCACAATAAAGAAACTTCATGAAATTTTAACTGTTTTCGAAAAGAGAAAATAAGCCCCGGGACTCAAAAACTGCATTAGACAACACCACAAAATAAAATAGTTCGTGATTGACTAAACTTATGTGCTAAATTTCAATTCATCGCAAATTGATTAAAGTTAGAAAAGTTACTGATATGGATTCGGTTGCAGAAACGTTAGTTAAATTAAATGTAAGTTAAACTTTTAATTGTTAGTGAAAGATTTAACTGTCAGTTACATAACAAACCATTAAATATGGGTTGCACGCAAAGGAATTAAACGTTCATTAGTTAACTATGACTTAACTCATCGACGTTAATTAACAAGAAATTAAATACGTCTGCGCGTTCGGTTTCCTTACAAATGTACACACGAATACAGAAAATGGCTGCCAAAACAGATATTTGTTCGAACTAAAGCATAGCGGAAATAAAAGTTGTGATGGACTCTGAGGAAAAAAAAACCCATCTCTTTATTACTTGACCCATTTTCTATCTTAGAAAAATTAAACAACGCCACACTCATATCTCACTCATATGCCTAAATTCATCTGACACACCGACTTTCAATTGATCCTTAAAAAAATCTCTCGATCCACCTATACCTGCGCACTATAATAAAAAAAAACCCAGGTACATCACTGTGTAAATCTTTGTTTCAGAACTGTAAGGTGTGGACCTGTATGATTTCTTTTTAAATATTGCACTGTTACTGTTATTGTTTGTTACAGCTGTATCTTATCGTTGAACATTTGGTATATGGAAGGCCTGATCATTCCTCTCGTCCCCCTTAACCTTTTTCCCTATAATTGCACTTTTTCTGTTCCTCATACATATTTCCAAACAAAAGTAAATCCGCTATGTCTGTTTCTAATGATTAGTTCACTATTTGATGTACCTTATATACCTCAATGAATTATGTCAGCTAAAATAGATGTGTAGCTAATGTTTGACTATCAAAATAATTTTCGTGCAACCCGGTCGTTACATTTTACCTCGCTTTAACGTAAAAATTGCAGCTAATTATATTTACGTAACGTACAGGCAACCGAATCAAGCTGTAAAATAGATCAAAATAATAAAAAAATAATAATAATAATAAATATCACTATAATGTCCCAATGATCACTTTAATAAATGGGTAAAGTGGTAAAAATGCTTTATGCATGTTTACTCTGATTAGCAATAGAATTACTTATATGAAGAAAGACCACAGATACTATTATGTGTTTGTTTGATTTCTCAAGATACATGATGGCTTTATTGTCAAAATATGTGGACAACATGTCATTTATTAAATAAAATTTAACTTGTTTTATACTCAAAGAATTTTTTAAGTGGTCTCTTGTATTATAATTCTGAAATAGCATATTTCAGGTACCTTCTCCAAATAAAGACGCTTTGCGAACAATTTTAACACTGTTTTGCCTGCAAATTTCATAGGAATAATACATTTTGTGCAAGTAAGCTCTCCATTTAAAGGCAAATCTCCAGACTTTGAATAAAAGTAGGGATTTTTAGTGGCAAATGCTCTACCTGTAAAAAAATTAAGATATATATTAATTTGTTTAGAAAAAAAACCAAATATGCAACACAATTGCAAGAAAGGCAAAAATGAACATTAGACACGCAAGGAAAACAAGTGATCCATAAATCGTTGTGAGTCTTTAAGAAAACATTAAAACACAATTGCTCAAGAGAAATATCTCTGATAAGGAAGAGGACCCCATTTATCCTGGAATAGGAAAAACAGGACATGTATAAAACACTCTACAAATGAAGGATGTGGAGATAGAGAATATCATTCAAGTCGAAGTCCATAAAACAACCCCGTAGAGGTAAGATGAGGTGTATGTCAAAACATCCTGACGACAATATGTTCACATGGAGATGAAAAAAAAATGTTCTGTTTTACATTTTATTTTGCTAATGTCCATATAAACAAAGACGAAAATTTATGCTGTCACAAGAATGTAAAATTAATAATGTAATAAGCATCCATGTCAGATTAACATTCCCTATCATTTCTTTGGCTAGCAAATTCTACTGCCTATCAACCTGCTAACGAAATGGATGTGTATTGCCGAGATAGTACAGTTTGTTCTAATTTAAATGGGTTTGTTATTTCCCTTTTTTCTGAATACATGTAATTGTTTCAGGTGAATTTACTAGATCTTTGAAGTGTGGAAATGAGCACAAACTACTTTATGCGGTAATGGTCAATATTTGCACCTAATATCAAAATTTTACGGAGAAAAATATAATGATGTTTTAAAGCAAAGTGATATCTGCAGACTTCAAAGCACCAAATAATTTCATCAGACATGACTTCATATGTTTGACATAACTTGATTTGACGTAAGTTTTAAACGTTCATGATTTCTACAGAAAATGGAGTATATTACAATGAAGAATATTACGTCAAAATTTTGAGCAAATTAAAAGACAACAAGCACAAGTCTGATCAAGCTCATTTTTTTGCTATAATGAGTAGAAGATAATATCAATGAAATGTGTAGTCTTGAGCAATCCTTTGTTTTATAATATTATAGTAAAAAAGTAAGTAAACTTTGTATGCTTTTCCCCTTTTTCCGAAATAAATATCCGAATAGTTGTTAAGTCATAAAAACAAAAAGTGTCAATAACCTGCATTAATATATTAAAACATTGATGTTTTTGTTGATTTAGAATTTGAATGCATATTGTTCGTTATTTCAAATGACAATGTAAATTTGTCTGTTCATTTCAATAACTTGTTTTTTGTAGTGTTTAATTTTAAAACTCAATGTTCAGTAAAACATACCCAATGTTTCCATATACTCTGATTCCAATGTGACGCAGAAAATTATCTGTCCGAACTTTGTCTGACCATCGTTATACGTATAGGAATCGTCGATATTTTTAATTTTCTTTTCTGGAACTGCAGCTGGAAACTCTGGTACACTTGATATAATCCAAAATCCAGAGTCCTTGCCAAATGCATAAACCCCTACAGTGAAGTTAAAAGCTGTGTTTAGAACCCGTTTGCAAGATATTACAATATCAATAACTTTAACCATCTAAAAAGTACAGAAATATACTATTTTTTTTAGGGGGGGGTCTTTTTTCATAACATTTCACACTGTGTATAAAAGATTTAAATTGAGGGTTTACGTAAAAATTAGTCACTTTAACTGCTTTTATTTATCCCCCTCTTTCTAAATGCATGGTACATGTATAGCAAAAGTGAGTCAAACTGATTACTGACGTAAAAATCCGAATTTTTATATAACATTAAATAAATAAAATAAACGATTCACAACATTGAAGCTGTAGAGACTCCTGATCGTTTTATAAAACAGAAAAATTGTATACAATTGCAGAACATGAACGTAAATATTACACACGCTCTCTTACAAACCTTTTGAATGTCCATAGTTTTGTCCTGCATTTTCATTTGGAGGTTGGTCATTGTACATTCCGGAAGTACGAAGCATACTGGACTGAACATAATAATTACACACTTTGACAAAAGCGACATTTTTAGCGGTTTAGAAATTAATTAGTACTATATATTATGACAATAATAACACAAAAAGAAATCGAATACTTCATTATTATTTTATTATTTTTTGCATCGATATACTGAAACGGAAAAGAAATTCAACATCATATTTTACGGGTGGGGGTGTTATTATATATATAAAATATAGTTTTGTATTTTAAAAGTATGGATGCCTTTTTTTAAATATCGGTTATTTAACGGATGAAAGATTATCAACCCTTTACAGTAGGTTTGGGTCATCCTAACATCAAGCAAATATTGATTGTGTAAAAAAAACAACTATTTGCAATAATATAAAGTTAAAATGGTAATTAACTATTTATCAGTCAGGGAAGCAAAATGGGCTATGTACTCATTTCAATTGCTTTATCCGGTAATTCTCAAAATCAACATAAATGTTAAATGAGAGTTACAAATTCAAACTTAACTATATCTATCTCTATATATATAAATTATGGAAATTCACACCCGCCGTGTGCTTATTGCCATGATTAGGAAATAACGAAATCTGTCGTCAATTCAGTGTATAAATAATGGACTAACAATTGGTATGAAAAAACGTCAGTCAGCATTTGACTTAATGATAAATTAGAATTGCTGATAAGGTCATTGTATCGACCATAGAACTTACGAAATGATGACTTTTAAAGGGACTGCTTGTTTCATCAATTTGCTTGTCAATAATTTACCTCGTTTTAGAAATTGTTCATACGTAGAGCATCCTCTTGCGTGTCGAATCAACTGAGATATATATACTCTGAATGCAGGCGATGAAGGTATATTGCTGCATAAGTAAGGGAAGTTGACAGAAAAGTTTAAGCCATCACGTTTATCATATATCTTAGTTGTTAGACTACCATTAGTGTCTTTTTCAAGTAATATATCCAAGTGTGAAGCAGACTTTTACAGTCTCGTTATGCATTATCATTTTTTGTTGGTTTGAAACCATAAGATATGAAATTCAAATATTTGTAGCAGTTCATTATGATATTATAAAATAACAGAATAGATATTAAGAAAGAGCAAATTTATAGTTTTCCAAAAAAGGAAACTTTTTGCAGAGAAAGTACATGTAGTCCCAGAGAGTAGCTCTAAATTTTCAGGGAGAAGTCCTAAGAGGAAAACAATCACATACATGTAAATGTATCAGAAATATAAACAGTTTTTTCGTATTATTTGAAATAGAGAGGATCAATATAGAGTAATAACACAATTTCTGTTCGCCAAATAACTGACTGTATAACTGTTAAAGATGCCAAAGACACTTTCACAAAAAATATACTAGTATTCATATAATATCCACTTTCACATCCAAAAAAATACTGTCTACAAAGCATAACCAACAAAAATACACTTTCATTAAATATAAAGATATTTTGCAATGTTTACCAAACATAAAAAATATATGTATAAGCATAAGATTTACCTTGCTATACAAAGGAAGAAGTGTTTGAAATACAGGATTTGCTTTTGTACTTTGGATGTCCCTGTTGTAATGAGAAAATTTCGGTGATGTTTGATCGGAATCCATATAAAAGTATTCTGATCCCGTAGTGTTGAAGGTGTGTTTTAATTCTGGTACTTTATACACAATAAACCTATAATACATGTAAACATTGGGTTACATAGTATCTCTGTACATAGTACCAAGGTATTATTAAGTAAACAGCAACGTTGCAAATGACTTTAAAAAAACTTTTAAAATGGATATTAATTTATGCTAACAACGTAACTTAATTAAAGGTACAGTGAGCACTATCCTAACTTAATGATACTCTGCCACCCATATAAATTTAATGGCAGTATCCATGTTCTGCTATGGGAAACCCAAAACAATGTGTCGAATCAAAAAGTAAATTAAAAGGTGATAATTGCCAATATGTAATGAAGATTCTGTGAAAGTTTCATCAAATTTCATATAGTGGTAAATGAAAAGTTGCTGATAAGAGATAGGTATAAAATAAGCTTAACAGACAGACAGACGGACGCCATCCCGATTAATAGATACAACTCCCTGTTTTCAAGATGAGAAAAAATAATAATTTAAACTTTTTCTAGATTGCTTTACTTTTACCGCAACTTTCAAAAGACAAATTGCTATTTCCAAGTCATCAAAATTTATCCTTGTATCTAGAATCTACGACCGGTATGGCTGATATTAAGCTATTCGAGGCTAAAGTGATACTTCAAGAAAACCCTAAGCGTCTTCCAGGTGGTTCACTAAAAAAAACCTATAGTTAACTATTGTCAACTATATTTAACTACAGTTAACTATAGTTGACTGTAGAAAATCAAAGTGTTAAAGTTTTCGACAAGGTTTTTCAAAGTACCCCCTTGCTTGTCGTAAAAGGCGACTAAATGGGGCGGTCCTTCGGATGAGACCGTATAAACCGAGGCCCCGTGTCACAGCAGGTGTGGCACGTTAAAGATTTCTCCCTGCTCAATGGCCCTGAGTGCCGAGCATAGGCCTAAATTTGCAGCCCTTCACCGGCAATGGTGACGTCTCCATATCAGTGAAATATTCTGGAAAGGGACATTAAACAGTATACAATCAATCAATCAATCAAAGTTTCAAAGTTTTCAATAAAGTTTTTTAAATTGTCAAAGTTTTCATCAAAGTTTTTTTGAAAGTGTCAAATTTTTCGTTAAAGTTTTTTTGAAAGTGTCAAAGTTTTCGTTAAAGTTTTTCAAAGTGTCAAAGTTTTTGCCAAAGTTTTTCAAAGTGTCAAAGTTTTCACCAAAGTTTTTCAAAGTGTCAAAGTTTTCGATAAAGTTTTTCAAAGTATCAAAGTTTTCGATAAAGTTTTTTGAAGTGTCAAAGTTTTCGATAAAGTTTTTCCAAGTGTCAAAGTTTTAGATAATTTTTTTCAAAGTGTCAAGGTTTTCGAGAAACTTTTACAAAGTGTCAAAGTTTTCGATTAAGTTTTTCGAAGTGTCAATGTTTTCGAGAAACTTTAACAAAGTGTCAAAGTTTTCGATAAAGTTTTTCAAAGTGTTAGAGTATCCAAGTTTTTGATAAAGTTTTCAAAGTGTCAAAGATATCACTATAAATAACTTTAGTAAACTATAGTTAACTATAGAATTTTTTGTTAGGGTTGGTAAACGATATCAATTCCTAGGAGATACGTCGTATTATTCGAAGTTCTTTGCCTATGCCTAGACAAAGTGGAGCTCATGTAACTTCTGTATTTTCTGTTAATTAATACGACTCTTAAGCGCAATTTAATAACCGTATTTCTCAGCAGTTTAACTGTTTTTATATGTTACAAAAAGCTGACTTTGAAATCTAGCATCATGAAAAATACATCCCAACCCAAGTTTCAGTCTCAGACCGTACGTTCAAAAATATATTTTCTTTCCAATAGTACATCTCGAAAAAAATTAAGACAAGGGTTAAAAATGTGCAAAACACTCGTGTTTAAGAAGTCAATTTACAGACTTCAATCAAATAGTATCAGAGAAAACTCGATTAATTCAAACTGTAAAAATATCAAAAGTTGAACCAAGCATATCTAACTTTAATCGGTGACACGGGACCTACGTTTTTAAGGTCATATCCGAAAGACCAGTGACTTTCACTTCTAGTGCCGAGCGCTTGGCGAAGGAACAGTCACTACCTATGTTTACGTCTTTGGTATGACGCGGCGATCGAGAATCGAACCCGGGCCTCCCGATCACGAAGCGAACGCTCTACCACTAGGCTACCGTGACCGGTTTTATTGCGAGAAGAATATGAGATTAATTAATGAATGAAGTTTATTACAACTAATGTTATCCGATATAATATAACTAGGGGCAGTCTACGCTTTATAAACCGGAAAATGGCTTCGAATTGAGCACTATTTAAAAAGTAACGTCAAGTGGAGTGATAAGTTTTTGACGTAACTCATTGTGACGTAGGCAAGTTATGTTATACAAAATGGATTAAATCTTTTTTTCCCAATCAAATGACGCTAAATAGCTAAGAGCCCATATGAGCTCTTAAAGTGCGCAGATCTGTATATAAGAAATAGAGCAATATGATCTACCATCTCCATTTCCACTTAATACAATACGAAGTCTTAAATACAATACAAAGTCTAAAATTATTCACCATGTGTGCTTGTGTGTGTGTGTTTGGTCTGATTTATACTTTAATTTACTTATTTAATTTTTTCTATGTGAGAAAAGGGTGCATCGTTGCACCATTACCAATCAACCTTACCAGTCTACAATTCTGTTCGACGGAGACTTGCATGTAATTGAACAGGAACAGTATTCTCCACGTCCAATAATGAAGACGAGCATGAAAATATATCTATGATTGTTCATATCTGCCTCCATTTCTGAAATGAAAGTTATGAAAATTTATTTTCTCTCTGCATTTTATACCATTGACTTAAAAATTGTCTTACAAACTACATATCACATGACATTTAGGAGATTTAAGACACTATATTTTTTTGTCACAATAAAGCAGATTCCGGGGTTGTGAAAAAGTCATTTAGAGGTGTTGCATGGTGTTTTCTTGGGTTCTGCAAGTTATCGTGTCTCGAGTTTAAAGAAGGGTGTAAATCGTATGCAACAGCTTTGGGGTGTAAGGATAACAAGGATCTTACAAATGCAGCAGCAGATTTCTATAATGAGCACTTTGGATGGTTTGATAAGTTTTCCGCATAATTCATTGTCTTTAAGGAATATACGATCCTTAGTTTTTCCAGAAAACGTGCAATGCGATAAATTGACTACTACCAATAATCTATTGATTTATTTGAAATGTGTGCCAAGTGAACCAGGATTTGTGTACTTAAAAATTGCATACATTGCTGTGAATGGAATTATACTCAATGAGGATTTTTGTTTAGCTTTTTGTTGCCATAAGCTCACGTTTTGTTAGTTTTATTATTTTGTATATAATCAAGACCATAGCTGAAAAGCAAGGACAATCTTTGCAGTTAGGATTGCTTCACTTGGCTCTTCTCAGGAAAAGTATTAGTTCCACGTATTTTTGTAACTTAGAATCTTAACTTAATTTTCAAACTTTTAAGCTGGTAATTTTAACTTTCATTTAGGCATATCTAACTTTAATCGTTGATTTTGGCAATTTAAGAAGAGCAGTCGGGGCTAAAGGAAATTTGGTATGAAACTCTTTTAATTCCAAATTCTGCTAATAAATAAATGTACATTGAAATAAATGGTGAGCAATTTCAATGTCATTTTCATGTTTTAAACTTGATCTTCACCGTGATCTCACAAATAGCTTTCAACTTTTGATTCGAACTTCTCATATTTCTTTTGATCATTAGTATAATTTTATAGAGAATATCTTCATACATCCCCTTATATGACAAGATTTCAACCTAGTTTATTAGTTATCGAAAAATTAATTTTGATTTGTTTGAATGAATTTAAGCTGTAAAAGGACTTTAATGTGGTATTTTATAAGAAGGATTAATCCACTGCTTTATAACCCAGCGCACTGGGACTGATCTATGGGACCGCTAGGACGGCTTAGGGTCTGCTCTGGGATGACTTAAATTTGGGACATATCTGAAACTGCTTTGAGACTGCTCTGTGCCGGTAGTGGCAGTCCGTAAGCAGTCAATTGGTTCTGGATTGTACTGTATTTCATGATTATGCATGATTGCGACACATGGTAAGAATGCTAGTGTCCATAGCACTCTATACAGGGGACATTTTACCAACGTTTCATTTTCGCCTATTACGCTCTACCCTCATTTGGGCGAGTTAAAAAACGGGGCGAATTAAAAAATTACCGCATGATTTCTTAAATAAATTCATGATTAAGCGAATTTAAAACGGGAAAAAATTGTCTGCAAGTGTGAAAGGGCGAAAAGACAAAGGGCAAAAAATAACATTGTATACAGTAACCATGTCAAGCCGTAAACGAAAAAATATATGATTGAAAAATATCTAACTAACTGAACCCTTGAAAGGTCACGGCTGAAATGTTTAAATGATTGAGCAATCAATTGTCAAAGCTATCGAATGTTTTAATACATTCAAATAAGTGGTCTTTATTTAAATGTAAGATATTTCATTGTTTATTGGCGTATTTTAAATAAGCTAGGGCAATGCACATATTAAGATTTGACATCTATACAGTAGATTAACTTGCCTCTCACAAAAAAGCATGGATTTTTTTTTTTGATAATAATACTGTATTGAATGATATTATGCTGCAAACCCACATGACATAACTAATGTACCCCGTCCACGTGACCTACCTACTATAAATTAAACTTACACGAAATTTACCTACCATATATCATCAATATACTGTTTTTATTTGAGGATGAAAGCAAAGGACTACATACTCCTATTGCATATCGTTTGGTTTTCAATTTTCATATTCTTGTGATCATTCTTTAAATTATAATAAGAAAAAAAGGCATTGCTCAATGTACAAAAGAAAAAAAGCAGTCTGTATTTAGTATCATTGTTATTGTCCTTTTCTTTTTTCTCTTAAACATTTTTGCAGAAAGTTATCTATTCCATCAAAACGTATATAATCTTAAATTTTACTTCAAGCAATTTATGCACATTGGAATGTTCCTTGTATAAGAATTATCGTATTTGCAGTCTCCTTTGAAATATTTGGCGATGCCACATAAGAAGAGACAAATACAAAAATATTGGAGCTAACCAACACACATCTACTTTTCACAGCGTCATATAAAAGAAACTGCAAAACGGCGCTTGACTACTAAGCTTATATTGTAACCACGCACGAATTTCATTAAGCATTTACGCTTCTAAGAATCCTTTGCTTTTAATTAGATTTTATAAAAAACAAAATGCTTGTAACAATAAAAAGACTGATAAGATTTCTTTAAGCTCACCTTTTCCTCCACTGATACTTTATTCTTTGAGGAATGAGTTAAACTTCCGGTGATTTAGGATTTATACAGTTTTGCTACATTTCTTGGGAAGATTACCCTTCTAAAAATCAGAACAAAGAATTAAAGGACAATCATTCAGCAGTTCTATTTAAGGGTTCTATTGTCGAATTTTGTTCGTGGAAATCTTTCTTCCAAAACAAAAGAGCTTATATCAAACCAAGGTCATCATTCAAAATGTTAAATAACATTCGTGATCCAAAAATATCATAACATCGAACAATGCAGAGGAAAGAAAATAGGAAAATCCTCTTTAGCGTGCTGGTTAGGATTGTGGCGGTTGAGCTTGGGTGGGGATGGTGTTCAATTTCTGTCACTATCAATACTTCTACATTACTCTAAATTGACTATACGACTGCAACAAAATTTTCGGATTTCCATTTTACATTTTGTGTATACTGTTATGACTACATACATGTGTATAGTACTTGGGGAGACTGGATATAAAAACAGAACGTTCATACACAGAAGAGGCGCATGCGTTCAACATGAAATGTACAAGTTCCACAATTTGAATGGGTCTATTGTGCTTTAAGTGGACTAAATATGTTTATGTCAGTTTTTTCCCTCATTCATTTTCACAAAACTAACCTAAATCAAAGTGAAATTGAAATGGAAAATGGAAATTGAATACATTAAAAGAAAGGGAAAGTTACATTTGTATGCATAGGAGGTAGAGGGAATAAAAAAAAATATGTTGCCTCTGATATAGAAATTGTCAGAGTAATGTTTTACCGCAACTAAGACACCGTTAGTCTTGATTTATTAAAATAGAAAAAAAGTCATTCATATAATGTAATTAAGTTTGAAAGTTCAATCAGGTCTAAAAATATTTTTTTTCCTAAATGACAGTTTTATCAAAGACCTCCAACTAAAAAAAATGTTAAAAATGTTAAAATACTAGTATCTGTTCTGAGTTCTAGTATCTTTTAAAGTTTAATTTGAACCTTCCAGGATAGTATTTTGACTATTTTCACATACGTACCTAGTAGAGGTAGGTCAAATAATATTTGTCTATGGACACTTGGGTGTTTTTGGGAAAATAGGTCAAAATCAATCATGAGATTGATAAACCTGGTATATTTTTTCGAGCAATAAAAAGAATGATATAAAATGCCTATATCTTAGTTCTTAGGAAATAACGTGTACCAGACGTACAAAACAGACAGTCACCTGTAAATTTGATCCCTTTAGTGACTCACTGCCTTGCAGCCTAAAAAAAAAGCGACTCAGCGACAAATTCGTATCAGTATCGTTTTCAGTAAAAATATATAAGATGTAAAGATGTAAGGATCAAATATAAAAATGTATTATTTGCAGCTACAGCATATAAAATTGTTGTCTTTTCTCCATATTTAATTTTTGGTCACCTGAGTAAACCTATGTGATCTATTGGTATCTGTTTTTATGCATCTAGCGTCGTTTGTCAACATTTGTACACTTTCATCTTCTTCTTTACAACCGCTCGACCAATTCAGACAAATTTAACACAAAACATCTAGGAGTGAAGTAAAACTATACTTATTACTTTTTTGGGCCCTGTCACGCTGGGGTTTGAAGGATTAGGTAAAGACCACTAAGATTAATGCAACCTTTAGCACTTTCCTCTTTCCTCTGGACATGAAACAGTTAAACACTTAGTATGAATGTATTAAGCATTGAGTTATCTATATGAATTGTGACATTCATGGCCCAGGGTTTGGGATTCTAGGATATGTGTTTGGGTTATGTAGATTATATAGTGAAAATGGTTTATTTCTTTATTTCTTCTTTCCTTTTGAAAGGTGTTTTCTCAAGTTTGGAAAATGAAACAAGTCAAACGGCGTAAGATCTGACAATTATCGCTAATTTGAAAAAATAACTTTCTGTTTATCTCAAAATTCTCCTTTACTTTTCAGAGCGTGTGGGATTGGATGCCGTCTTGAAGAAATTTAATGTAGTGGATTCCTGATTCTGGTTCCTTCCTCTCATTAACATTTTGATTTTTTGCAAAGTATTTGCTTTCTAGACTCCTCCGGAAATTAAATTGGCACACCGAATACAATAAGATCACTAATATTTAAGAAAATTCCATATTTATCTGTTTTTGTGCTCTTGCAATTTTTTTCTGTTCCCTGACCTTCGTTGAGATTGCCAAGTACTAGTACATCTTATTTTAACTTTTCTTTTAAGGGTTTCAAGCAATAGATTTATGTTTCATTATATGCTTGAATTTAAAACCAGTGTATATATCAACAAATTATTGATATTTTTAAATAATTGTTTAGATATTCTTACACGCTGTCGTTTCAATCATATTTAAAGACATAGGGTGACCTTTGAGCACTGGACATTTTTACTGTCAAATATCTTTAAAACTATGTGAACTACTCCCGAAATGATGTCAAATTCGCTTTGTGTTTTATAGTCAATAATTCATCATTAGTGATTATTTGTTAAAATTTGGCAAACAGTACATTAGGTGTTAAATGTTTTTGTTTGCAAGGACGGTATCCATTTTTAATACCAATTATATAATTTTTTCATTGAAATATACCTGTTTATTTGTAGACCTATAAAATAGACATTGATTGCCGTAAATTTTACATATTTCAGTGAATATTTCTTTGGGAATCTTGACAAGTTATACAGCCAATTTATTGAAGCGTTTAATGTCATTCTAGTTGATTCTTTAATGAAACGATTTCACTCTAGTTAATTGATTCGTTACCATTCATTTTAACGCAGTTTCTTGAATGGCCCGTTTTTTTTTATCTTCTCCCAATGAAACTATGTGATATTAGGTGATCTGTTATAGATTTATTAAAGATTGAATAATGAAAGAAAGTTAATGTTGATGCCATTTGATATTTGTATTGTATGTCAAAGAGTCCAGGGCATTGTTTTTTTTAAAGCCCTCGAGAACCGTGAGAAATTTAATCTAAATCATCGTTCACTCTTTAAATCTTTAAATGTCTTTTAGATTTGCAAACATGATCTATGCGAAAATAAACTGGTATTTTAAATTTGAATACAAATAAGCAACCTATAGCTACTGAATTATTTAAATCGGTCAAAATAAAAAAAAAGACTGCGTCCTTTTATTAAAAAAATATGTTCTTTATATCACCGGCAATATATATGTTAAGTATTTATGCGGTCACTGCCGCATTCTGTGTAATAATAATGGTTTTTTTTTTAAATAAAGACGAAGAATTCAAGGACAATCTTGTTTATTAACTGTTATAAACTGTCCTATTTTGAGAACTTTTTTCGTGGAAATCTTGCATTCAAAAAATAAGAAATATATCAAATTTAGGATCTTTAAATTGTTACTTTTTTGTTCATGTCCTAAATACTGCACAAAGTGATTTAATTCAAGCAGTGTTCATAATGTATTAAATTCAGATATACTATCAATAGAAACGCAGTTTGGAAATATTCCCAATACTTTTGGCGTGTCAGAGCTGGAAATGACTGTTCTAAAAGAATTGATTCGAATGGGTCAATGAATTAGTTATATCAAATGTATTTTTACCTCAGGCGTTGAAAGAATTAAATATTGCAGTTCGTTAATTTTAAGGTAGCCAACCAATTTTAGCCTCATATCCAATTGAACTGAACGTATAATTACATATGTGGGCTGAATTATCGGATCCGTATATTCAGACATATTTTTTTGTTTTAGTATTTCCATATTGATTCAGGATTATAACAGTGTACCAGTTGGTAGGGGATGCTAACTCCTTCAGGACACATAATCGCACCTCTGCTGTTTTGGTCGGCTCCTATTTCATATTGTTTCATGGACTTTTTATCTTGAATACTGTTTTATTTTTCCATATGTTTCATCATTGCATTAAATAAAAGCATCATAGATTTGTGATGTTAAAATTCAGTGGCTAAATTCTGTAAGTGAGAAGATTTAAAATATCAAATATCAAAAGGTTACGTGTTGATGACTTTTCATTAGACGAAGTTTGGTTCAGCAGGTTTTTTTAAAGAAAAATTCACAAGCAGTTATTTTTTGGCATTTTTTTTTAAGTGCAAATTTGCATCTTCTATAGATTCATAATCATGTTTTGCACGTGTCTTAAAATATATTATATGACACCCTATCTCTGTGTAAAGAGGCAATGTTATCGTTGTTTACTTGTGTTTTTCATTTTTGATAGTAAATTGTGAAATATGTCCCTAATGAAAATGTCTTAAAAATGCAAGGAAGACTTATATCAGATCCAACCATGAAGGGATTATAGTTACGGGGGAATAAACCTGCTTCAAAATATAGGACATATCTAGAATATTTCACTAGCTGGTAGTTGCATCCCTAGATGCATCATCTATGCATTTGCATGTGCCGTAGTTATCCAAAAAAGAACCAACTGCAAAATATTTTACCTGACAGTAGTTACCGAAATAAAAAAAAAAACAATGTATTTTGCACAAGTTAATAACAAATACATTTCTTAAAAGATGATTACACGGACTTTTTTATTAGCATTTCTTGAATGACAAAAAGATAAATTGCACACTCCCTGCTCAATGCACAACCACGCCATAATCTTACATATCAACAGTGCACTGTAATTCAGGTATATTACCTCTTACGACGCAGATAATAAAACATTGAAAATAAACATGCTTATCATATAATGAAAAAATCACTTTCTCTGATTGGATGACATCCAAAATTGTAAAAAAAAAAAAAAAAAAAAAAAAAAAACAATTGCTTTATGCTCACATAAACATTACCTCCTTATTAAACATGCAAAAAAAGCTAGATGTTGGAGTCTACCTTTTAAATTGGGCAGTATTGTAATTGAAAATGTATGTTATGCGAAACTACTTGTTGTTTACATTCACAGGTGTCTAACATGGTCTGAGTATGTTGAAATTTTATCGAAAACACATTCATGAAATATGTCTTTTGTCTAGATTAAAATCGTAATAATTACATAATTTTCGTGTTATATACCATTTAGAGCAATGTTTTTTTTTTCTCATTTTACGTATTCCGAATAAAAATGATAATGAAAGAGTTAATGTATCCCCCGCATTTTCAAACATCCGTTTCTATGGTTACTGGCATGCATTTTCTATTATAGATTTTATAAATATTTTTATTAAAACAACTCAACAAGTGTCTTTATTCTCATTTATTATTTTCAACCATTTTCACAAAAAAAAAAATGAAATATGAAGGAATTCCACACACTTTTTGTTCAACCCCCGTAATTTGGTAAAAGCTTGAACAATTCCAATGCACAGTGTAACACTTTATTCATTTTTCCTATCTAAGGGTCTTATACCCTTGGTATAAAAAATTATACCGAGTGTAATTCGTTTTATACCATTGTTCAGTTCAACGACAAGCATCTGTTTCATTGTTAATTCGCTGAACATATTAATATGGTGCAAAGCGTATTAATTAAGGTGTTAGTACAACTAATGCCCCTGCATTGATTAACATTTCTGAATAACGAAATAAGGATAAACAACTTGCCCTAGTTAGGTCTTTCCACCTTTCTGTGGAAAGACCTATTGAAGTTGTTCTTTTTATTATTAGGTCTTTCCACCTTTCTGTGGAAAGACCTATTGAAATTGTTCTGTTTATTAGGTCTTTCCAGCTTTCTCTGGAAAGACTTAATAAACAGAACAATTTCAATAGGTCTCTCCACAGAAAGGTGGAAAGATCTAATAATAAACAGAACTCTCTGGAAAGACCTCTTGAAATGCTTATGTTTCTTATTAGGTCTTTCCACCTTTCTGTGGAAAGACCTATTGATATTCTTCTGTTTCTTTTTTCCATATTTTTTATTAGGTCTTTCCAGCTTTCTCTGGAAAGACCTATTGATATCCTTCTGTTTCTTCTTTTCCTTATTTTTTATTATTTTTCCGCCATGTGATTTTGAGTTTCAAGATTTATCGTAAAGATTTTTAGTCGATAAGAATGTACTCTGTAAAAGATTTTTGCAGTTGACCCTGTGTATATGAACTTTGACCCCTTTCGGAGTTACAACCCCTTTTGCAATAAAAGCTTGTTATCGCTACTCCTCCGAAACCATCAACCGCAGAGATTCCAAACCTTTATTAATGTTTATAACTGATTTAGTAGACTCTCCAGTCAAACATTGTGAAAGGATTCGTAAACTCCTATTATGAAATATTGCCCCTGAATGTTTGCAATGTTTACAAATATCAAGAACTTTTCTAAATCGACAATGCATAGAGACATGGGGCCAACTGCTAAAGATTTCTTGACCTTTGACCTTAAAATCTAGGTCAAGGTCAAAGGTCAAGGTCATTCAAAATATGTAAAATTTAGCATTTATTATAGCTCTTTTGTTCTTAACCAAATTCTAAACTTCTTTGCATCTTAAGTATGTACTCTTAAAACCATTTCAGAGATTCCATGCTTTTCCCCTAAGATTGAACCCTCTAAAAGTAAATGCCCCTTTCAATGTAGACCCTTGTTATCGCTACTCCTCCGAAACCGTAAACCGTAGAAGTACAAAACCTTCAACAATGTCAGCAACTAATTAAGTACACTTCAAATTCTATTAGTGCGAAAGAATTCGTAAACATTTTAAGTAGTTATTGCCCCTGGCAGTTTATGAAGAACTAAAAACTTCTTATCGACAAGTCGTAAAGACATGGGCCCAACTGCATGAAATCTTTTGACCTTCGACCTTGAATATTAGGTCAAGGTCAAAGGTCAAGGTCATTGGGAAAGTATCAAAATTGCTTCTTTACCGGGTTTTAGTTAAAATGACCTTGACCTTTGACCTTGATATTTGACCTCGACCTTTGATCTTGACCTTTTCTCAAAAGTTTAAAAAGATATATTCATTATCTTTACCTAGATTCAGCTTCAAGTGTAAAACTCAAGTTTATAAGTGTTTTTTTTTTGGATGACCTTGACCTTTCACCTTGATAAATGACCTTGACCTTTGACCCAAAGGTCACAATCAAGCTTAAGTATGTGGAGGTATTCATAACTCTCACGTCAACAAACACTAAATAATACACCCCCCCCCCCCGATTTCTCTAAAAAAAAAATCAATAGCGGCATCGAAAATTTTTCTACAACTCAAAAGACATCACAGATCAAGATAAAATTCACTTTAGCATGTAGAAGACACCTCAAAGAAAGTGCCCTGAGAGTTTTACGGTGAGTCTCTTAAGTACAATTAAATTCTTCTGAATATCGGCGAAATCTACATGTTTTTTTCTGTCTGAAATTTAATTGTTGCTGAGTATAAAAATTAATTAAAGCTTGTATTTGCCATTTCTTCGATTGTTGTTAATATCACTCGATTCTCCTGCTCTAATACGATATTTCGATACCAAATATTCTTGCTTTCTTTAGGATGAGGAATTTCTTTCAATTTTATTTAGATTTAATAGTAATGGAATGAATCTCGAAAATGGCGATTTTTCCTGTCAAATAAATTTCCACGCTCTCAATGACACCTTTTTTTCCCCCCTGAGATGCATGTTTCAAGTTTAATCTATGCTGGTAACTATGAATTCAATTCAAATAGAAATGATTATTAAATCTTACCCATGAGTTTACCATATCTGTCAAAACGAACGCGGCCTTTTTCAAATACATAAATTGCTACGCAACCTCAAATGCATGTATCTCCGTTAATATCAATATCAAAATTGTAATCGGACCCTATCCCTTACATTTTAACTCGAAAACAATGTCATTCAAACTCACAAATACACCCAAGAGCTTGTCAGATGTTTATTAACTGGAACTCTTTGACTGGTCAATGAATCAAGGGAATCCCGGTAACTTTAATTCGACAATAATGCTAGACAATATCAACGGAACCCGTGGTGTAGTGGTTAGAGCGCTCGCCTGCTAATCAGGGGGTCCAGGGATCGAATCCTGCTGGAGTGCCTTTTTTTTGTTAACTTTTTTTTTTTGGCGTTTTTCTTCTTTTTTTTCAACCCAGATGACACGGAAACACTTAAAAATCTGGAAAGACCTCTTATTGTTCTATGAACAATAAGTCTCCTAGTTATTTTTCCGCCGTGTGATTTTGAGTATCAAGATTGATCGAAAAGATTTTTATTTCATAAGAATGTGCATGTACTCCGTAAAAGAATTTTGCAGTTGACCCTGCGTAAATGAACTATGACCCCTTTCGGAGTTATTACCCCTTTCGCAAAAAAGCTTGTTACATGTATCGATACTCCTTTAAAACCGTAAACCGTAGAGGAATGAAACCATCACTAATGTCTTTGACTAATTAAGTAGACACTTTATTGATACATTGCAAAAGTATTCGTCAATCCCTTCACTGAGTTATTGCCCCTGAAATTTTACAAAATATTAAAAAAATAGAAAACCAGAAGTCGTAGAGACATGGGACTAACTGCATAAGATTCCATGACCTTTGACCTTGTATTTAATGAAAAGGTCAAAGGTCAAGGTCATTCTAAAACTGAGAAATTAAGCTCTTTTTATATCTCTTTTGTCTTTAAACATATACTGTATGCCTTTGCATCATTGATATCTACTTTTAAAACTATTCCAAAGATTTCATACTTGTCCCCTAAGATTGACCCTCTCAAAAGTTATTGCCCTTTGTGCGAAAAACCTAGTTATCGCTACTCCTCCAAAACCATAAACCATAGAGTCATGAAACTTTCTTTCATGTCTTAAGGGTCTTAAGATACAACTACAATTTATTATTGCGGAAGGATCTGATGACCCCTTATATGAGTTATCGCCCTTTAATGCAGAGGCGCTTACTATTAAACATTGTATCTTTTAAAGTATAAGTCGTAGAGACATAGAGTCAATTGCAATATGATCCTTGACCTTTGACCTTGAAAATTTATTCAAGTTCAAAGGTCAAGGTCATTCCAAAATTGAGAAATTAAGCTGCTTTTATATCTCTTTAGTCTTTTAATATATACAATCTGTCTTTGCATCAGTAATATGTACTTTTAAAACTATTACAGAGATTTCATTGTTGTCCCTGAAGATTGACCCTATTTAAAGTTATTGCCCTCTTTGTTAACAACCCTGTTATCGCTACTCCTTAGAAACCCTTCAACGTAGAGACACCAAACCTTCACTAAAGTCTGAAGGGTCTTTAGGCACATCTTCATTGTATAAGTGCGAAAGGATCTGATGACCCCTTATATGAGTTATTGCCCTTTAACTTCTTTGCACTTAATTTTTAACCTTATAACTTTAGAAATAAAAGTCGTAGAAGCATGAAATGTTTTGCAATGTGACTCTTGACCTTTAACCTTGAAAATTTATTTAAGGTCAAAGTTCAAGGTCATTTCAAAATATTTTAAAACTTTCCATTTTTTCTATCCTTTAAGCCACTTTTGGAATCTTCTTTATGGTATTTAAGGAGTTAGATACAAAACAAAATTGAAATTCAGAGAAGGTGGAAAGACTCTTATTGTTCTGTGAACAATAAGTCTCCTAGTTATTGTTATTATTTTTCTGTTAAGGACTTTTGATCGGAAAGACTTATCAAAAAACTTTTTGCTTCATGATACTTGACATCAAAAGTTATTTCAAAAAACAACCCAAAGTATATAACCTATGATCCCTTTCGGAGTTCTCTCCCTTTGTGAGAAAAACCATTGTTATTGCTACTCCTCCAAAACCGTAAACCGCAGAGATTCCAAATCTTTATTAATGTCTACAACTAATTACATAAACTCTTCAATCAAACATTGTGAAAGGATTCGTAAATTCCTATAATGAATTATTGCCCCTGAATGTTTGCGATGTTTATGAATATCAAATATTTTTCTAAAACGACAAGGTGTAGAGACATGGGTCCAACTGCATGATTCAATGACCTTTGACCTTGAAAATTAGGTCAAGTTCAAAGGTCAAGGTCATTCAAAATATGAAAAAAACAAGCTCTTTTTATAACTCATTTGTTCTGTACCAAATTCTAAATATCTTTGCATCTTTAGTATGTATCTTAAAACCATTTCAGAGATTCCATGCTTTTCCCCTTAGATTGACCCCTCTAAAAGTTAGTGCCCCTTTCAGTGTAAACCCTTGTTATCGCTACTCCTCGGAAACCATAAACCGTAGAAGTACAAAACCTTCAACAATGTCTGCGACTAATTTAGTACACTTTCCAATCTATTAGTGCAAAAGAATTCGTAAACATTTTAAGTAGTTATTGCCCCTGCCAGTTAATGATGTTTACGAAGAACTTAAAACTTCTTAACGACAAGTCATAAAGACACTGGCCCAACTGCATGAAATCTTTTGATCTCTGACCTTCAAGATTAGGTCAAGGTCAAAGGTCAAGGTCATTGGGAAAGTATCAAAATTGCTTATTTACGGGTTTTTTGTTGAAATGACCTTGACCTTTGACTTTGACCTTGACCTTTTCTGAAAAGTTAAAAAGATATATTCATTACCTTTACCTAGATTCAGCTTCAATTGTAAAACTCAAGTTTATAAGTGTTTCTTTTTTATTTGGATGACATTGACCTTTGACCTTGATAAATGACCTTGACCTTTGACCCATTGACCCAAAGGTCACAATCAAGCTTAAGTACGTGGAGGTATTTACATCTCTCACTTTAACAAATGCTTGTATTATACCCCCCCCCCCCATTTCTGTAAAAAAAAACAATCAATAGCAACCTAGAAAACTTTTATACATCTCAAAAGACACTGAAGATGAACATCAAATCCAGTTTACCATGCACAAGACACCTGAAAAAAAGTGCCCTGAGAGTTTTACGGCGAGTCTCTTACGTGCAATTAAATTCTAATGAATATCGGCAAAATCTACATTTCTTCTGTCTGAAATTTAATTGTTGCTGAGTATAAAAATTAAATAAAGCTTGTATTGGCTATTTTTTCGATTGTTGTTAATATCATTCGATTTTCCTGCTTTACTACAACATTTTGATACCAAATATTCTTGCTTTCTTTAGTATGTGGAATTTATTTCAATTTTATTTAGATTTGATATTCATGGAATGAATCTCGAAAATGGCGATTTTTCCTGTCAAATAAATTTCCACGCTCTTAATGACACCGTTTTCTTCCTGAGATGCATGTGTCAAGTTTAATTAATACTGGTAACTATTAATTCAATGCAAATAGAAATGATTATTTAATCTTACCAATGAGTTTACCATATCTGTCAAAACGAACGTGGCCTTTTTCAAATACATGTACATAAATTGCTACGCAACCTCAAATGCATGTATCCCCGTTAATAGCAATATCAAAATTGTAATCAGACAATATCCCTTACATATTTACTCAAAAACAATCTCATTCGAACTCACATATACACCCAGAAGCTTGTCAGAAGTTTATTAACAGGCACTACTTGACTGGTCAATGAATCAAGGAAATCCCGGTAACTTTAATTCGACAATAATGCAAGACAATTTCAACGGAACCCGTGGCGTAGTGGTTAAAACGCTCGCCTGCTAATCATAGGGTCCGGGGATCGAATGCTGTTGGAGCGACGTATAATTTTTTTTTTTTTTTTGCGTTTTTCTTCTTTTTTTTTTTAAACCAAATGACACGGATAAACTTAAAAAGATGGAAAGACCTGTAATTGTTCACTGAACAATTAGTCTCCTAGTTAATGTCTTCCGTCTTCAACGGAAGACCTTCTTGTTATTCTTAGGTTTCTTTTCCACTATTTTTATTATTACTATATTTTTTTTATTTCTTACCGATTCTGTGCACGCGAGTTCTCGAAAACGGCTTGTTCAATTTTTATGAAACTTTCAGGACACATAGAGCATGAAAAAACTAGATACATAATTTTTTTGTTTTGATGACGTCACTTCCGGTTTTGAGATTTACGCGTTTTAGTGATTTTCAGAGGGTCATTTGTCCGGAAGTTTTCTCAAAAAAGCACTTAACACAGAAGCATGAAATTTACAGTGGTGCTTAAGCAACCTTTGGAAAAGTGAATTTCGTACATCACAACCACCGGAAGTACGAAGCGCTGACGCTCGCTATGGTCCGAAAATAGTCCTAGCGTGAATTTCAAAATTTTTAACACCTTTTCTACGATAACTTTTTACCAAGAAATACTTTGTTAAAGCATGTAGAACAAAAAAAGTGTAGGATTCCAAGATCTTTCAAATGATATCTCAAAGGAAGGGCTGACCCCTAAAATTAAGGGCCTACAGGATCTAAAACTTTTTCTTTATATCTCAAAAAGTTTTTGAGAATTTGTAATACGTCAAAGAAGCAAAGTTGTTCAAACTGTTGAGCTTTATTTATTGGGGTCATCAAAATACGTCCAACGACGTCACTTCCGGTCAAACCGGAAGTAATTAGAAAATACATATTTTTGCCGTTCTTGACATGTTTTAGGTAACATATGTCAATGGGAGCACAAAAATTAATTATCCGTCAGTCGTCATCACTTCCGGTCAAACGGGAAGTAGCAAAAATGGCTTATTTTTGCAATAATTAACATGGATTTAGAAGATTTCAACCATTTTGGGGCATTATTACCCATTTTTGTGAAAAATAAAAGTTACTTACGGTCAAACATGACGGAAGACCTACTCGTAACTTTGCAAGGAACTTTGCTCTAGTTATCATTCTTATTTTTCCGCCGCATGTTTTTGAGTTTAAGATTTATTGAAAAGATTTATAGACCAAAAGAATGTACTTCGTAAATGATTTATGCAGTTGACCCTGCGTATATGAACTTTAACCCCTCAAGGATTTATAACCCCTTTTGCAATAAATGTTTGTTATCGCCACTTCTCCTAAGCCGTAAAACGTAGAGTCACAAAACCTTAACTAATGTCTACGACTAATTCAGTAGATGCTTCAATCTGTCTTTTCGAAAGAATTCATAAACTCCTTTTATGAATTATTGCCCCTGAATGTTTGCGATGTTTATTAATGTCAAGATCTTTTCTTAAACGACAAGTCGTAGAGACATGGGACCAACTGCAAAAGATTTATTGACCTTTGACCTTAAAATTTAGGTCAAGGTTGAAGGTCAAGGTCATATATAATATGAAAAATTAAGCTCTTTTTATAACTCTTTTGTTTTTCACCAACTTTTAAACCTCTTTGCATCTTTAATATGTACTCTTAAAACCATTTTAAAGATTTCAGTCTTGTCCCCTAACATAGACCCCCTTAAAAGTTAGAGTCATTTTCAATGTAAACCCTTGTTATCGCTACTTCTCCGAAACCATAAACCGTAGAGGTACAAAACCTTCAACAATGTCTGCGACTAATTTAGTACACCTTTCATTCTATAAGTGTGAAAGAATACGTAAACCATTTTAAGCAGTTTTTGACCCTCACAGTTTCTCATGTTTACGAAGAACTGAAACCTTTTTAATGATAAGTCGTAAAGACATGTGGATAATGCATGAGATCTTTCAACCTTTGACCTTGAGAATAGGTCAAGGTCAAAGGTCAAGGTTATTAAGAGAGTATTAAAATTACTTATATACTGGGTTTCTTTTTGGGGGGGTAAAAATGACCTTGACCTTTGACCTTGACCCTAACTCAAATTTATTTGTATTTTATTTAGATTTGATATTAATCGAATGAATCTGGAAAATAGCGAATTTTCCTATCAAATAAATTTCCACGCTCTCAGTGACACAGTTTTCCTCATGAAATGCATGTTTCGAGTTTAATTTACGCTTATAACTATTAATTCAATCCAAATAGAGATGGTTATTTAATCTTACCTATGAGTTCACCATATCTGTTAAAAAGAACGCGCCTATATTTTCATAAATTGTAAACAAAGAGTCGACACGGAAGTTCGAATTTATCATAAAGTCTGTTTGATTAGCTCAATTTATGCAAAGTATATACAAACTCAAATGAATTGTTTTACAGGAAATCGGCATTTCCATTATATCCACCAATCGTGTTTCTCAGAACTATTCATTATTCCTCTCTATGTTCCATCACAAACAAATAAATACACGTGTTTCTGTACTATTTAAAAACGCACGTGTGTCTATTTTTGTTTAAATCCATGTGCTTTCATTTCGCCTGTCAATCTGAAGGTCCTGAGTTCGAATCGGGCTGGGGGATATTTTATTTGGAAATCACTTTTTTTTTCAACCCAGAGGACACGGAAACACTTAAAAAGGTGGAAAGACGTCTCATTGTTCTCTGAACAATTAGTTTACTAGTTATTTTTTTTTTATCATTATTTTTCCGCCGCATGTTTTTTTTTTGTTTGAAGATTTATCGAAAAGATTTATAGTCCATAAGAATGTACTCGGTAAAAGATTATTGCAGGTCACCCTGCGTAAATGAACCTTGACCCCTTTCGAAGTTATTGCCCCTTTCGCAAGAAATGCTTGTTATTGCTACTCCTCTGAAACCGTAAAGCGAAGAGGTATGAAACCTTCACCAATGCCTTTGACTAATTAAGGGGACTCTTCAATCTATTCATTGCGAAAGCATTCGCTGACCCCTTCAATGAGTTATTGCCCATGAAAGTTTTTAAATTTAACAAATAATTAAAATTTTCAAAACGACAAGTCGTAGAGACATGGGACCAACTGCATAGGATTCATTGACCTTTAACCTTTAAATTAATGTAAAGGTCAAAGGTCAAGGTCATTCCAAAACTGAGAAATTTAGCTCTTTTTATATCTCTTTTGTCTTTTAACATATACTAAATGTCTATGCGTCATTCATATGTATTCTTAAAACTTGATTTTTTTCTTGTCCCCTAACATTATAACCCATTTAAAAGTTATTGCCCCTTATGCAAAAAACTTTGTTATCGCTTCTCCTCCAAAAGCGTAGACCGTAGGATTCAATCTCCTAGATAAATTCTCGTGTTCTCATGTTTACTGTATGTGAACAAAGGAAAGGTTGTGAATATCCATATACATAATATGTGTATGTACATATACATAAGTCTAAACATTTCAACAGTCGTTTCCTTAAGCCCTTTATAAAGGTACATGGTGTAAACTTTTGTTTTTACACAACAACACTTCATTCTCGTCTTTAAATCCATACCATGATTTAACCATTCAGAAAATGCTTGTTCAGAAAAATCTGATTCTATAAATCCTAACAAAACACAATTCTCCTCATAGATTAATGTAGAAAAGAAAAAAGAAACATATATTAGCGTGGATCCTTTCAAAAATCCATAGAAATGCTTGCTTTTAAATAGAAAGATTTTTGCGTTTAACTGCAAAAAAATATTGCGTTTAATCGCAATATTATTGCGCTTAAACGCTATATTATTGCGATTAAACGCTATATTATTGCGATTAAACGCGAAAATATTATTGCGATTAAACGCAATAGTTATTGCGTTTCATCGCAATATTATTGCGTTTAATCGCAAAAGACTGCTTTTGATCGCAGTCTTTTGCGAGTAAACGCAAAGTGTTTTGCGTTTAAACGCAATGATTATTGCGATGAATTGCAAAGTCTTGCGATTTTGCGTTTAAACGCAATAAAAAGATTTCTTTCCTTAGACTGGCCTCAACGGGCTTCCGTATTAATGATATTATTAAACTTGAATACTTTGCTTGTTTTTGAAAATAAAAAGAGTTAATTAATATGATTAATAATTTTAATCTGGAAATTGTTTTCATGACAGATAGAACGATAATACGAGCCGAATTTCCAACTTCATAATATCCTTAGCATATTTTATTCTCTCCTAACAAGTCCTTGAGTAATGGATTTACATGTATTTCATAATGTGACGAATATTGATTTTTCAGTTTGAAAGACATGGACGTATCATTATTTAATCATTGCTATTCAATAAAAAGACCTAAAAATGTCATTTAAAGGAAACAAAATAACCACTTCCATATATCTCAGTTAGTTTTAAATGATTTATTAAGACGATGGAAGGGTAAATTATTGTGTACTTTTCATAAATATATTTCGTACTCGTATAATTTCTTTTCTGGTTTTAGGGACAAACTTTTGAATGATATGGATGCACTATTTAACAATAATTATTTATTTTTTGTCAATGACATGAACTGACGAAACGATAAGATTTTCCCCTTAAACCATTTCGCATTACAGTATTTAAACATGATAAATGGGACTATTTTATGCAAAAGAATAGCAAATTTGAATTTCTGATTAAGGTTCTAAAGACATGTTTTCCTCTTTATACCGCTAAATATATTTTATATCAAATTTTTATACCATTACGGGGTGTTATGTTTCCTAGAATAACAAGAATATTTCTCCGAAAATATGGTTTATGTTTTCCTTTTTAAATATGACTGTAAAATTGCTGATAAGGCTTTATATGGAAACAATCAATATAATTTAATGACCATTGTCTGCCGCCATCATTTACGCACGATATTCTATACATTAAAACCGAAAGTGAATCTTTCTTCAATAAGGAAGTCGTTTTCTCAGAATAGTAGAGCCTAGCAAGTAAAGTTGTGTAGATCATGGTCTTATTAACAATTTAAAAAGTCTATTTTTGGACAAATATGGTTATAAAATGTAGTCTTTTTACTCTGACACTATTAAATAGTATTTAATTAAAGAAAATAAGAAACTTATACATTGTACGATGTAGAAGTTTCATTGTTATTCTCCGATAACTCATTGAAATTGTGTAGAGCAACTGTCTCTGCAGCACTGAGTTCAGTTTCTCTCACTAATTGTTTAACAGGTAATGAGGTGATCTCTAATGATTATCCCTTTACAGCATCAAGGATGTATTTTGTGTGTGATAGATTTCCACACAGGTTGAAATTGGGTAATCCCACCAGCAAGTTGAATGTCACCTACCTTCTCTGTTTTTGATGAAACACAGATTTCTTCCAGTACGTAGCTTATTTTTGTCTCATGAATGTTGTGATGGTTATTCCTGCTTTTATTCCCAAGCTTATAGTGCTGGGGTCCTTTTACGGCTTCCTAAACAATTAGCTGCCCTTTCTTTGAACTTAGCTACAGATGATACCAAAAAAAAATGATGCCTGGATCGGTATATATTTTTTGGTCTAATTTTATTGCAAATGATGCAAATAACAAATTTCTAGAATATAAAGAAATTATAAACCTTCTGTGACCCTGAGCGACGCTCATCGTCCATTGTTAAACTCCGTAGATTATGTAATTGTACAATTAAAATATCCTTTCAAATTTACCGCAAATTCTCCTCATTAATTCACTAACCAGTAAGAATCATAAAGTATACCATAAAGGTCACAAAACAAGGTTAAATCCACATACATTATAGAACGTAAAATTGATCGAAACTGGGTCAAACTTTGCATTGAATTCCGGGAATTGCTTTCCAATCTCAAGTGATCTCGACGAATACTGATGGAGAATTATTTTTGCTGTTGGTCCTTACATATGTATCGATAATAAAACAACTAACGAGCTTTGGTAGTAAAAATTGGAAATTTGACTTTTGCTGTCGATTTTATTAAGAAATCTGTAGCTTGAAGAAGTTTAAAATTTTAAGTGAAATTGAGACTTTGGGTGATATAGTTATGCAATTAAAAAGGTATCTGATTTAGATAATAAAACAGTTAATGACTTATGTATAGCTTTCAGATATACCTTTAAGATCAAGATTAGCAATTTCATCCTGTATAATGAGGCAGATAAATTTCCTACAATTTGTATATTCTTAATCTCTTTAATATTTTTAAGCGGGGGGGGGGGGGGTCTCAATAGTAGGAAGTAAAAGACCAAATCTTTGACATGCAACGTCAACATTTCAAAGTGACTGATGAAGAAGATGCATTCATCATTTTAAAAATGCGCATTCCATAAATATGTCATTTTATTCACAAATACAGGTATTGTCACAGGGCTCAAGTCAATGTTACATGTAACAGGACAGTTGCAAGCAAAATTTTCTCCTTTAAATCCCTTTTACTCGTACAAATTTGAAAATAAAAACGAACTTAAAAACATTAAAAAGTGGTGAAGTTAATAATCCAGTTTAAAAAAGTATGAATGATATTGGCGATACGCGTTTCTATTTGTATCAAATTAAAATGTTAAAAAAAATGATTTATTTTTCATCATAGATTTATTTTCATTACAGATAAAAAGGATAATGCAAGCCGAGGTTTTGTCTGTTGTTGTGAAAAGAGTGAACATAACAAAAACAATTAATTATGGACAGAAGTATATAACTGATCTCAAATATGTAAATAAAGGAAGGATTATTGTTTCTGTGGAAAACACAAACGGCATCGATCCTTCTTGCATATTAAGAGATGATTCCATTCCTTTTCTCTCTACCCATTGATCCTGTTTGTGTTATACAAATGACGAGTTTGGTGAAGGATTCATTTTTTGGAATATAATTGAGAGATCATTGATTGAATGTAGAATAGAAAATCGTAGCTATATAAGATATCCTTTGCCAGGTGAAACATATGCCTTTGATAAATTCCACAGTTTTTGGTTATTGCCAGATGACCTAACTGGTGGATACACACCAAATGGATTAGCAATGTGCAAATTGGGAGCCATTTTGGTTTGTCTGTGGAACAATCAGGTACATGACCGTTCTATAGGTAAAGTACTAAAGTTATCTCATACTGGAATAAGAGTGTTTGAAATAAAAACCGACAAAAATCGTCCACTTTTTATCTGCCCAACTTACTTAACAGAAAACGGCAATGAAGACATATACGTTTCTGATGTGAATGCTGTCGTCGTTACGGACACCAGGGGTTTTCTCAGATTCCGGTACACAGGAGCACAAAGCGATCCCCAGTTTGATCCCTACGGCATCTGTTGTGATTCCAAGAACAACATCATTGTAGCGGACATGGTGAAAAATAGAATTCATATGATTGACCAGAACGGCGAGCTGCTTCACTACATTCAGTATAAAGACATGCACATGCCACGTGCTCTCTGTATAAATAAGCATGATATCCTGTATGTTGGAGAATGGATGTCTGAAGAAATTAAAGTACTTTCACTTCTGAGCCAATGACTGAAGGTTTTTCAACCCTCGAAATTATTATGGTTCAAAGTACAAAAACTGCATTAATTTTCATGTATCATAGTTTTAATTTACTAATTATCGCAAAAAGTTATAGGTCGCCGTAAAATTCAAGATATTAAAAATAAATAAACAGAAGTGTATGTCTAAATGAAAAAAAAAGTTATTTTTGTTTTTAAAGTATTGTAAATATTATGAAAAAAACTGGTTCAATTGCATAATTCGGATACTAAGAGTTCCAAAACTTTTGCTAATCAGAAGATAATTTTGATATGTGAATATCAGGGAAACCATTTTACAGTAAAAGTACTCGTACAATATACAAAATATCTAAATGAAGATTTCTGAGGAGGAGTTATTACCCTTGTCACAATTTTTGAAGATTAAATACAGTGTAAATCATTAAATACATGTAGTAAAATATACATTTTTTATTTTCTTATTTCTTAATAATATTTTGCATTACACATATTGAACAGCATTTTTTTGAAAAACCTCGTTCTTTTGGTTATGAATTTAAATAAATTAAAGTTTTGCAAATAAGTATGACATCATACGAATGTATACTGTTTAACGTCCCTCTCCAGAATATTTAACTGATATGGAGACGTCACCATTGCCGGTGAAAGGCTGCAAATTTAGGCCTATGCTCGGCACTTACGGCCTTTGAGCAGGGAGGGATCTTTATCGTGCCACACCTGCTGTGACACGGGGCCTCGGTTTACACGGTCTCATCCGAAGGACCGCCCCATTTAGTCGCCTTTAACGACAAGCAAGGGGGTATTGAGGACCTATTCTAACCCGGATACCCACGGACATCATACGAGGATGGAAATACCTTAAAATAACTCCATTCACGGTACTGATTGATTTTTATTTCATTTTTTGTTTTCATATATATTTTCATGCAAATAGATTTCTATTGTGTCATTAGAATTTCATTGTAAAAAAATATTTTCATGTTCTAACTCGGCAATTCTGATAGTCATCTGGTTTTTCACATTCCCTTTGCTAAGAGGATACAAGAGTTTAAAATCATAGTATTATGTATTATAACAACTTTTTGTACATGTGTAACATATTTGAAGTTAATTTAACTTTACTCTTCTTTTTCATACCCCTTTCTTCATTTATAGGTTTTGTATAGAAATATAAATATGCGATTTTATAGATAAGAATACACTTTTTGCCGAGAAAATATTTTTTTTTAAAACAAATGAAACATATGTTCAATTTATTACGATAATCTAGAGTTATTACATAAAAAGATGGTTTTGTTAAAAGCACCTTGATTTCCGTTTAAATGTGATTCTCTCATGATTTCAAGTTTTGTAGCATGGTTTCAATGTGCGACTATTTAAAAGATAGAGTTTCTAAATAACGTGAAGTAATCTGGTGTAACATTTGTTCAGGGTCCTTAAAGCGAGAATCCTCAAGTAACTAACCTGGAATAGATTGATTGATTTTATGTTGTTTAACGTCCCTCTCGAGAATTTTTCAATGGAGACGTCACCGTATGCCTGATTACCGTATGCCAGTGAAGGGCTTCAAGGATAAAACAGAATTCGCATGATTGACGAGAATGGTGGATTTCTTCACCTACATTCAGTATAAAGATATGAACAAACCACGAGCTCTATGTATAGACGAGCATGATAACTTGTATTTCGGAGAATGGGCTTCTGGGAAATCAAAGTACTTTCACGTCAATGATAGAAGTAGAAGAAATATTTTCTCGAGACTGGTGTGTGGTAATAATGTATATGAATATCCCTTTTTGTACATTTTTAAATTTCGAAGTCTTCAGTTTTTATGTGCAAATTTGCGAACAATTATTGATTTAAATGATATTTGCTTAATTTGCTTAAAGGATTTAAATTATATATTTTTCTAGCTAGGTACAGACAAGATTATGTTAAAATATAATCATGATTGTATAATTTATTACAAAGAGGAATTCGGTGAAATGGAGCATTAATCAATACCAATTTTTTTTGTGCTGTTATTGATAATTATCGATGGCTTTGAAAGATATAATCGATTTGTTATTGATTTCTTCCAATTCTTTTCCCAATAAGATATCAAAACTGCTGCAAAAATGTATTCAAATGTTTTGTGGTGATGTTATTGATTTCTACTTGAGTTCAAAGTTGAGTTTGTTTAATAGTGTGAAATTCAGTGCAGATTGTAAATATAACTTTTTTTTGGTTAAATTTTGAACTTTAAACGTATTATTTTAAACAATAAATAATTAAATGTATTCAGGCTATATCTACCACTGAAAGTAAACCAACGGTACCCGCTGAAACGCCTCAAAAATGTACCATTCCTTTCACTTTTGGATCTGAACTTATATATTCTTTGATCAGACTTGTAGAAAATATTAAATTGTTTGTAGTATAGAAGTATTTAGACTGATCACATGATGGCAGTGCCGGTGAAAGTTCTTTTGCTTTCTTTTTAAAAAGATAATATTAAGTAAATAAATATTCCGAGGAATAAACCAGTGACTGATAGAATTATTCCTTTTTGTATTATAGTTTGTGATTTGAGAGCTATCAATTGTTCTTAAAATGCTGATTATCTTTAATATAAATGTCGACTGGAAATGTTATTCATAGCTAATTATTCCGACCTCATTATTTTCTGTCAGGGATACATATCTCTCAGTCAATTAACCAAGATAAATAAATACAGAGACATCTCAGCTCCTCCTTCTCTGTATCGCAATTGTACACTCTTACTGACCAAACAGATAACCTAAGGATTACAGCTTTAATGATTTGTAAATTTCTATTTAGATAAACATAACTATAAAATACACATAATAAATATACATGTATATCCTAAATGACTGAGCTATACATCTGAATTATTTAATACTAGACCACACAGTCTGTAATGTAAATTTTATTGAAATTTCAGTGAACAAGAAAAAAAAGAGAAACATGAATAAGGCATGAAAATTCATCGATAACTTTAAGACTAGACTGCATATCGGCTGCAATTGCTTTAATTACGATAACAAAAAGTTAAAGTATCTTTGATTACAGATTACTCTCCAGTACTTAAAAATATGTGATGCATTATAATCCATTACGGTTACTCTATCAAAATTATCTCATGACTGAAGTGTTGTACATTACTTGCTAACAATTTCTACAAATCATTCAGTTGAATATTGTGGGAAAGTCCTGTCCAAAATCACCTGCGGATGAAATTAGAAAAGAAGGGTGCGGTGATTACTAGAGGATCAAGTCAATCTATAGATTGTTTTTGTTTCTGTGTCACATGCATTTGTTCAAGACTCTTATCCATTAGTGTATGGTCGTTTGGAGGAACAGTTCCACTGGGCTCTTAAATGTAATTCCCGAGTCTCTGATTTTTTCTTTCCAAATATTACACGTTTTGGCTGTCGTAGGTGAGGTGTATTATTAATCTTTCATTTGAAACAAAATCAAATTGTTCTAGGTAAGACGTAAAACCTAACAGGTAAAGTTGCATTTAACTTGGTCTTATGAAAATTATCCACTATATTGTTAATACTAACAATGTTTCTTTAATTATTTTTAACAAAGTCCGTCAATAAAATTATACAAAAGTATTTCTGCCTTGCCTGTTTGACTTTTAATCACTTTGGGACAAATCTACACACGCTACATACCGGGATAAAATATAAGTAAATGTCACGTATAGGCTATAGAATCCGTTTTTTTATAACAACAAAAAGAACTCCAGTTTGGAAGATACAAATTATAGTGGTCAAGAAAAACATATAATTTAACTTGTAGTCTAAATGAAAATTGTGTGGATTTAGTGTAGGTTGTATTCTATAAAATACTTCATGCAATATGTAAAATGACCTTCACATGTATTATTATTACTGGCCCTAACGTCCATCAATTAAAAAAAGTTCTTCTAATTTTCTTGAGCAATCATCCTTGATCGACTTATTTTCTTCTCGTGATACCAGTTTATACAACCAGAAAATGATTATGATCTTTGGGGTTGTTTAAATTTGGTGTGGATGTATGGAGCACCAATAGAGCTTACATTTAAAAAGATAAACAAATGTAAATGTTAAGGAGAAAAACATATTTTTTTATATGCTTTCCATTTTTGAGCTTTATTTGTTAAATACATAACTATTTGAAATTTATGCATAACTTATAATATTTTTTCATTCAATAATCAAATCCGTTTTTTAAATTACATTTAGAGACGAAATTTATTTATATCCAACAGGTACACAAAATAAAAAAAAAACTTTTGAATAAACGTTGATTATATATGTTGATTCAACGTTTAGTTGACAAAACATCAATTAACAATTGAGTAGCTTCAATGTAACCTTGATACATTCATTAAAAAAATTGGTGGACTGACATTAGCGCCAGTTGGATTTCGAAAACATCCATTATCACAATTGATTAAGATACTATATACATAAGATAATAAACCGAGCTTTAAATTTTAAAACTTTATCACAGCTGTATCTATGAAATTTTCGAAATTTCGAAATTCTCAAGACGTACCTCTTAAAATTCAAATTTTGCGAATTCGTTCTGAATTCATAGCAATCATTGTTTACAATTTAAATACTTACCATCCTTGTTAGTTAAGCTATCTGTCAATTATATATAGTAGTGCGAATTTGTCAAGTCCCACCTTATAATGGTCAACCATTTTTGTATTCCTACAATTTTATATTCCGATTTATGTATCATCAAAAGATACGATTCCCACTAGCCAAAGATCCGATGTTGAATCAATGTTGGCAATACAAATGTTGAATCAACGTAACATTTTCAACGTTGAAAAGTCAGTGTTGAATCAATATTGAATCTAGATTTATTTAAACCAAACTTCAACTAACACTTCACGTTTCTTCTGGCTATATTACTCAGTCTGGAGAGAAGATAGTCTTGTTGACACTTTGCTTAACAAAAGAACACTCTAGATATGTGAATGTGTGTCTTGCTTTGTATATGCTCAATCTTGATATATATCTGGCTAGTTTTTATTCAAACAATATCTAATAATATAATAGTAGTAAAAACTTAGATGATACGTTTTTGATGAAAAGCATTAGTTGAAGTATTTTTTAACTTGAAGAAGTATTCAAACGGATATTCCTATCATAAATCAACAAGAGACACACAATTCACCTGCTGTGTTACCTATTCCGAAACACTTCAGGGTATGAGAGCGTACGTGTATTTCAGTTCTCTTTGGTATTTTTAGATTCTAAAGTGAAATTCTGAATAATTTCGAGCAGACGTTTTGTCAAATTTCTTTGTTAAATATATAAATCTAGAAATTTTATATTACTCTATTTGAAATATTTACACTGTATTTATAGATATAAGGTATAAAGATATAGGTATGAATATATATTTATATATTTGTGACTTGGTCACAACAATCCGTTTGTGATATTCTCTCACGATTACAAGATTGTTTTCCTTTCCCTTTTATTAGAAGTTCATCAGTTTGAGGTTATTACGGAATTTGAGTCTTGGATGAGGGTATTTTGGAGTGAAGCTGCTTTATATACAGAACTAGAGTTTAAAATCCATTTAAGCATTTAAGATCTTATAAGTACAGTAGCAATTTCAAACAGAGTTTCCTTTATTGATCATACGGAATAGGAAAATCTAATTCTTATTCAAAAATTTGAAATTTAAAATACACTTTCATCTTCTGTTTTATATTTTGTGATTGTTCAGTTCACATCAAAAGTCCCACTCTGTATTTCCCTTTTCATTTTAGAAATACCATTCACTATAGACTGTCTGAATCATAATCCAATACGTTGCTTTAAGGTATTTGCATGTTTGGTTTAAAATATTCGACCTTACTATTCTTTATACAACTTTATCACGTCAAATACCTACAATTATATAGAAAAAAAAGTAGTAATTTTCATTCAAACATGATTTTTTAAAGAATTGCTTCAGTAGTAATTAACTTTTTCGAATTCTCTTTTGTTAAAATATCGAACCGATTCAGGTTAAAAAAAATACCAGACCATTTTCGACCCTGAGGGGCCTCAGACAGTCTGATATTTTTTCTCAGAAAGAAATTTTTTCGGCATCGCAATTCATACTTTAGATTCACTTTTTCCGAGACCCTTATCCAAAGGAAATATTTGTAGAGGTGATGGAATTTCGCTTAATCTGTTTATTACGCACTGCCTTAATTATGAACTATGATTTACGTCTAGATCCTTTTTTTTGTACATGTAACTTCCAAAGAGCATTTTTAATGCACTATTTTTAAATTAATTTGAAAAGAATATTTGATTTTTATTTCATATTTAAGGTCAGATTAGACGCTCTTAGATATCTGTTTTGTATATCTTCGTAATGTATAAAAAATATTCAAAATTTTCATTACATTGTGAATTCTAAACTAGTTTCTAAACGTCTTTTTAAACATCCAAACACTTAAACATTTGAAATTGGAAAATCAATTTTCTTTCCAAAAGGATTAGATAAGAAAAACGACCCCCTGTATCTTGCAGAAATGCCTGGAAAGGTACCTCAATTTTTTTGTGAGTAAACATGTTTAAGTAGCAATACTTCAATGCCAAATTCTCGGAAAATTTTATATAGTATTAAGGAACGTTTCGTCTGTCCTAACTGTATACTGCATCACTGGTACTTTTTTTAAATACGATTATTACGCGTCTCACCAATAACGAAATTATCAACTTGATTATCTGACTACATGCCAACAAATCTTTGTTCTTGGAGTGCACTTTTGATTTCTTCAAATCTGAACACAAGAAGAAAGCTAAATTATGACTGATGTACTTATAAACAATAATGTAAATCGGTTCTATTCCTAGAAATTGACGTAAAAATGCGAGATCATAGAAAATAAAGTTCTTGCATTTATTCGCAGAAATGATATAGAACAAAAATCATGGAATCTTTACTATCAAAAAACAAACTCGATAAAATAAAGTGTCATGAATATAATATAATTTGTGATGTATGGTATTTGACTTTTAAGTTTTTGTTATGAAATGAAACAGCAGTAATTGATGTACATGAACAAGATTTTCTTAATTTGTTTTCATGATAGTTAACAAGGTGATACAAGCCCAAGTTTTGTCTGCCGTTCTGCATCGGGTGAATATAGTGAGAACAATATATTATGGACAGACGTATATAACTGATCTCAAATGTGTATATGATGGAAAAGTGTGTGTTTCTGTTGTGAACACCAAAGAGAAACCCCCTTCTTGTGAGTTAAAAGCTGGAACTATTCAATGTTTGTCTACTCATGGTGCCTCTTTGTGTTTTACCTATGGTAGATACTACGAAGATATACAGGAAAGTTTCATAATATCGGATAACAGTTCATTATTGACTTATAACACATCTTACGGAGATCTGTGACCATTCTGGCCTTTGCATGATGAACCTTTAAATAGATACACCCCTAATGGAATAGCAGCGTGTAGATCTGGATCCATTTTGGTTAGTCTCTGGAACCATCAGGTGCATGACCGTTCATTAGGTAAAGTACTCAAGTTATCTCAGACTGGAAGTAAACTCCTTGAAATTGAAACAGACAAGAATAGGCCACTTTTTATTTGTCCGACCTATATAGCAGAAAACAGAAACGGAGACATCTGCGTTTCTGATGTGAACGCCGTGGTCGTCACAGACGCCGGTGGCCTTCTCAGATTCCGGTACACAGGAACACAAAGTGACCCTCAGTTTGACCCATACGGTATTTGTTGTTATTCCAGGAAAAACATAATTATAGCGGACATGCTGAAAAACAGAATTCATATGATCGATCAAAACGGGAATCTGATTCACTTCATTCATTACAACCACGTGCATATGCCGCGTGCGCTACGTATAGATAAACATGACAACCTGTATGTCGGAGAATGGTTATCTGAAGAAATCAAAGTCCTCTCACTTCAATGATTTAAAGTCATTCCACTAAAAAAGGCTTTTAAAACATTTTTTTTTTATTTCTATGATGTGATGACAATGTATTACCTAGAGTTATTATATTCATATATGTCATTTGCTTCATAATTTTTTTTAAATATAAATCATATCAACTATTATGCATTTTACTGTCTATAACTGTTAATGTTAAAGTCTGTTGAACATGTCAAAGAAGCGCCTACAAGTGGGTTTTTTTTTCAATGAAGTGTCCTGTTTTCATCTGAAAAATATGTTGCTACATTTTGACTCACTCATTTCTTCAAAACGGAGAAAGTGGCTTGCTGTAGGGACGGATGGGCGTGAAACATTAGTCTACATTAAAAGAGAACGCTCTATTTTCACGACATTGCACATGCTTAGTACATGTGGAAAAGATACTCCAAAAATACAATGTCCAATCAGACAGGCAATGCATATTTAAATGAGTAAACACAGGTTCAATCGATACAGGTGTTTAAATAACTTAAACTAACATGACATGATATATAAATACATGTAATGCATGTTAATCTGTGGTAAATTGTTGCAATTCGTAATCATTTGCAGAAACGAGGGTCTCTCACTAGCTCACTCTTCCAAGTGCATAAAAAAATTTCTGCATTACTCTCTGAGTTAGTCTCAGTGTATTGGGTGTCCTTTAAAAACATTGCGATGATATTGCTTTATCAAATATAAAGAAGTGGGCGTGTTATGATGTATCTACTGACTATCGATAAAAAGACCTAAACGTTTCATTCAAACAAAAATTTTCACGACTTTAACGGATTTCATTGTTTGAATTAATTTAGACGACGGTAGGGTTATTTTGAGTGTCCTTTGCATATATATGAGCCTCGTCGGATAGAAATCGACCTTATCGTATGCAACGTCATAATGAGAAAAAAGCGAATAAAGTTGAGAAAGATTTCCCGGTATTTTTACTACACATGGTTTTCACTTTAAGGAATGTTTCAGACATCGTCAACTGCAGTTCAAAGAATTTTTCTTTAAAAAGTCGGATCATTTTAAACAGGTACTAATAAAATAAACAAATTTTAAATGTATTCCCCTTCATAGAGCCTTAAACTTTTTCATTGTTACCATGGATCAATGTAAACACAGGCCAGAGGAATGCCGAGTCCGATCTACATTTTTTTTTTCGAACAGCAGAAGACGTAAGGCCAAATCTAACACCAGATAAATAATAAGTTGGTAGACATATAGCGAAGAAAAAAATGGCATGATGCATTACTGAGGAAGTACAGAATATATTTTTATTGTAGTTTAGAGTATAAATTTTATCCAGAGGAGACGTAATCTGGCACAGAAAATCGCACATGTACTGATGCAGTAATAGCCTAGTGTGTGATTGAACTTCATTTACTATCATCGTGTGCACGTGTATTCATTCATTCTCGATTAAATTCGCAATGTTATATTAGATATACTTTAATGTTTTATGTCTTTGAATGGATTTACGTGTATTTTCAAATTTTATCACAGAAATTAACCAACCAACCAAAACAAAACAAACAGCTAGGCATATCGATTCAGTACAAAATGTACAAAGGCCACAATTCAACAACTTTTAAAACGCATTTTTCTAACTACAAGAGATATCAAGAAACAAGTAATACTGGTATTGTTTAAGGCAATTTCTTCATATATCAGTAATTCTCAAACGGAAACACGTACTGTCCGAAGCGACTGGATACGATAAATTGTGCAAGTTGCTTCCCTTTGACGCAAAAAGAGGCTCAACACGGGGAATCGTTTTCTTTAAAAAAGATGTTTTTTTTTTCTCTATCTTTACTTTTGTCTCTCTTCCATTACCAGATTTTAAGTTAATGTTCTTAAATATTTCACTCCTTATTTTGCAAGTATATAAAAATACCGACGATGGATCACCTATGATTTTAACTTGGCTGGCGAAAATGTAAGATGGGCCCGGTTTGTAAAACATATATATCCTTCTATGTCATTAATATGTTGAGTTGTAAACAACAAAAAAAATTACTCTTAATACCAAACTCTTCCGCAAAAATCATCTTGAGCAGGATTTCACCTGTTCGTGAATAACTGGAATATGGTTTCATTTTGTACTAAGACTTTCAAATTATAACATCAATACGTTCTCTACATTATAAAATTCTTCTACAATTCTCTATTTTTTAAAGAGAGGGTGGATACCCACAACAGATAACTTGATTATAAATCTCATTTTTTTAATTAATATATTTTGATTTTTTTTTATTTACAAAATCATAAAACAAATAATTATGAAATGTCTATAATTTTATAAGTGTTAGGGTTAGGAACGGGACTACAGAATTCTGTCGATCCGTACGCTGCGTGCCTTCATACATATTATTTTTCTCTAAAGGAGAGAAAAATGGTTTTTTGTTGTTGTTGTTTTTATTTTTTATTTTTTTTTTATTTTTTTTTGGGGGGGGGGGGGGTTCTTAAGTCAGCATACATGTATAAAAAGCTATCACGCCGGCTAAATATGAAATAATTTATTTTAGAATCCATACAGTCTATAGTAATCAATTCTCTTTTTAACATTTAGTTCGTTTGCAGTTAGTTGAATTGTAAAAGAAAGAAAATGTTCTGGCACATGGTTTTATATCGTAATTCAATGTAGCTTGTGTTTATCTTTTTCTTTCCTTCAATGCATTTCTATTACTCCAGTAACATGTAACAAAGAAATTATAATTTTTGCATTTCTGAAATTCATATTGATATCCGTTCATTTTTTTTTCTGTTGATAGAAATATTTTGTAAACTTTATGAAAAATCTCTTTTTGAAAATGCATTAGAATATTGCGTTACAAATAAACTATCATCGTCGGAAATCCACGAGTGATCTCGTCTTTACATATCGCCCAGTGATGAGTAAAGATGAGATCATCCTTGGGTATCCGATGATGATAAACTATAGGCTATAAAGAACCAAAAAAAATGAAAAATCATATTCCAAAAATAATGCATGCATACTTATTGAGTCGAGAATTGCAGCTTACCAATGTGCAAACAATTATGTTTCCCGTGACTTTCCGCTACATGTAAGTATAAAACTTATTCTTTTAAATTAGGTGAGGTCTCTCGCGTTCGAAGTTAATTAAAAATGTACGAACGATGCATGATTATAATTTTATCTAACAATGAATTTTATATTATTCACATCAAATTGATTTTTAAAGTAAAATTTTGTACATTATGAGATATTTTGTTGATGAACACAGAGAGAAATCTTTTTTAACTGTTAACATATTTTTGAAATTATAGTCCGTCGGATGGAACGTTAAATAGTTCCCTATATTAAGGTTATCAACTACATGTATTTTGCATGCAACAGATAAAAATTTCCCGCCGATAATTGCTGAAATCTTGCCGGCTCGGCGTCAAGCAAAATTCAATCAATCAATTATTTGTACATGTATATTTACTTACTAGTATTTATTTTTCTACATTATGGATAATAGACATTTGATGAAAAGACGATTGGGTTTTTACTAGGAGAGGGGGGGGGGTAATAATACAAAGACACAGTGGCTAAATTGCAACCAAGCGAGAATGATGTGGAGGAAAACAGGGTGTATATTTATGAACTAGCTATTTGAAGGTGAATGTGGCTGCAGTAGAAACGGTTTTAGGGAAAAAAATCCGAATAAAATGAGCTTACTTTTAGACACAGGTGTAGTATCACATCATGCTTGTTTGATTTCACGTAATCACTTTGTATAGACAGATGGATGTGATTTTTTTAATTTAACTTTAGAGTAATTATTGTAGTGTAGCGGACAGTATAAATAGGGAACTTGCCTAGCTAGTGAGCTAGCTTTTCTGGTGATGCGGTAGAGTCTCCCTCTATTTCAGGCAAGTTAAGCAACGGCGAGCCTGTTTAACTCTTGGATGGGTGACCGCTTCACGTTACAGTATGGCATGATTTAAGTTGTGAATTTATTGACTGCATGGTTCTTGTATTTTGCTGTAATAAACAAGGTATTCTGAGATCGAATTCGAATCGCTGTAAATTTTGACTCTATCTAAATTGGTTCCCTTTTCCTTTACATGGTGATTACGTAAAATTAAACATAGTGTGTTAACTAACTTGCATGCTTTGAGAATACAGGCTTTATCAAACTTAAAAGCAGTATAGTGTAAATCTATATTTTGTTTATTGGAAGTTCAGTTATTCATAGAGACAAAGCTGTCGGTACGAAAGACAGAAAAGTAGAAATTAAAGATCGGGGGGGGGGGGGTGAGTATTCGTTTTTTAAAGGATTTAAAATACAGTTAATTAACACAGTTTTTGGGATTGTACATCATGATCATCTGTTTTTGTCATTTATTAAGCAATTCTTTTAACTTAGACATGATGACCGCTTGGATTGCTACGCGTTGACAGGTGCCTTACCGAACAACGGAGAATAAACCATGACGTCACAATTGAATCGTGAAAAAAAAACACGATATACTCAGAGTTAATTTTGCAAACATACCAATTTCAAAATGTAATAACTTTGTTATAAATGGAGATATTTTGATTCCGTTTTCAGTTTCTGTAATGGTTTAACTTGGACCATTAAAAAACACAAAAATCTCAAATTCGATAAATTTTGCCATAAGGTCGATTTCTATCCGACGAGGCTCATATTTTGTAATCGTTTTCAGATTTTAGCGAAAAAACCTTCGAATGAAATGACGACCCTATTTAATTATTTTCATTTTTATCTAGTTTTTTGAATTTCTGTATGAACCATGTGAAAAATTTACATTTTATACATGTTTGAATAAAGTGATTTTATAATGATGGGATTTTTCTGATGTGAAGCAGAGAAAAGGAACAGAAATAAATATGTCATTGTATTATGAAACGATCTAGTTATACAAATTCATGATCAATTATATTTTTTTCATTGCTTTAAGAAGCTAGGATTTAGGTTCCACATTATAGAAGGCAAAAAAAGACAAGGCAAGCACTGTAAAACTTTGATTGCTATAAAATGCGCGTTCTATTCAAGGTAGCTGTAAGAAGATTATTTAGGCTGAGACATTATAATATGTGATATGTGTATGCCATGAAAGAAAATACGAATCTCTTCTTGAAAAAGTCTCACTATAAACATGAAAAATAGAACTCATATTTTGCAAAGGAACAAACTCATTTTTAAACCTTTTAAAGGTTCTCAAGAGATTTTTGTCTCTTTGCATCGCCCTATGAATGGATTCTTTATCCAATAATAAATGCGTCTATTTCTAGAGTTACAAAGATATTTCTTCACGCCTGCCATAATTGACGCACAATATAATATATCATAAGTGAACTTTTTTAGATGTAGGACCTTTGTTGAGACGATTAGATCCCAGCATGTAAAGTTGAATTTACATGCTACATGGTTTAGGAGCAATTTTACGGGTCGAAATACAGACGTAATACTTCTATCGCAAAGGCCAAATTTGATTTAAAAATCTAGCGTCCTATCCCTTAACAAATATGCACTAGGTCTCACATGTATTTTTTAAAATACTTCCTTATTATTATTTGCATTGATTATTTTCAGGAACATCTAAGGTGCTTTAATATTCAGATATATTTTCAAAATATGTACTATCTAGGGCACAATTGGTTTTTCCTAACTTTCATACAAATCGTTCATGGTGTTGTAACGTTAAAAAGTCCAAATCAAAACAAGTGAAGAGGGTAAGGTGTGTCAATGTGTACATTTCTTACAAAGAGTTTTAAATATAGGTCCAACACCTGAAGTAATGGCCTTAAGTGACACAGTTTTTCTGAGTATTTTATCAGTACACTAGATATTTGCACGTAAATTTGAATTCCTAGTGTCACAAATGAAAATTTACTATCAAACCTTTTGACAGTTACTTTTAAGTTTTTCAATATGAAATTATACATATCTGTTATTAATTCATATGGGTTGTCATAATTGCTTCAATCTATCAGATTTATCTAAAATGTTTATTATTACAATCAGCCATAAGTGCATGATATGACCAGATGGACTTTGCTTTGAGTAATTCTATTATTGTTTTTTTTAAATCATTATCTTTAATACTACTTGTAAAGCAAATGCGCATGTTATATATTACTCAGAATTTTCCAGTTGTCAACCGTGTCTATAAACTCAATTTTTTTCTGTGTGAAATTTAGCGACATCAATCCACCAAACTTGTTAGAGATCTATTAAGACCCGACACTTCAAACCACGCTTACAGTAGATATATTTTTTGAAATAGAGCAGATAAATTTGAACTATGCAAGTAGTTAAGTAGTTGTATAGTGTTTCGGTTGTTACCTAGCCCAATCAAGGGTCACAGGCATAAATCAAGAAGTTCATTGAAAGTGAGATTTGATTATCTCGTCACCTATGTTTTTGTGTTTCCTTAAGCTTTGCTTGGTTGCAAACTGAATAAAGCTGTGTATTCTGGATTTCTAAGAGTGATATTCCAATACTTCACAATCTGTTTTTTCAGTCCTTTAACACAAGGATAAAATTAAGTAACCGGTACTGTAGGGTTATGTAACGGTTGTTTTTAAGTGTTTTTGAAGATAAGTTTTGATCGGTTTGTGTTGATCGTTTCTTTGATAATAGGAGCAATTTGTGAGGTAGAGAACCTCGCTTAGATTTTTTTTCTTTTCTTTTTGTTAACATTCGGGGAGTTGAAATCGGTACGTACCTGTCCTTGATACTCTCCGACCTAACAACAAATAAAAGTCTGGAAATCGTAAGGCGGCTTTATATTCATTTACTAATAGTCAACCCTAATGGCGTTTCCTAAAAAAAAAAAACACACACACACACACGCATCTCAAATGAGGATGTGATACTAGTTTTCATAACACAGGATACATTGAAAGTGTTTGAATGAAGTCTTCGCGACTTAACACGACCTTGGCGAATATATGTGCTTCAGATGTTGAAAATGAAGATTTTGTATATAAATTTTCTTTAGATAGATGAGATTTTTCATTGACAGCCTTATTCAACCTTCACACATGTACAGTGTATAACATATAAATGTTACTATTTATTAGAAAATGATAACCAAAATTAGAAGAGTATGTTTTTTTCCACCGGCACCTGATGTTACTTGTTTTTCTTTGATAGAAAAATATACCCCTACCTAGCAAAAATCAATGTAACCAATGGACGTCATCTTAGATTTGTCAAAGTCGGTCAGATCCACTTGACTGTATTTTCGTCTGAAACTCCGTAAAATGATTTCCCTGCAACCATATTCTTTTTGTTTACAGTTTTCCTAGATCTAAACATACGTGCATTTCAACCAAAGGGACGCATCATCCTTGCAAATATTAAAAAGCCTGATTTTTTTTATACATAATTCTTGAATCAGTACAACATATTTTGTTTTCCTTCCTATCCCACCTGTAAACAGGTTTGGATCAATCTCCCAGTGCATTGAGAAGGATATGGAGATAACGAACAGTATTTAATCTCAAAGTGCATAAAACAATACAAAACAAGAGCAGAGCAAACAAGGACCTCAGAGGTGGAATCAGGCGCCATGGAGGAGAAAGCATCCCCTGCTGCCGACCCTAGTTAAACTTTATGTAAATATTTCGTACTTGCTGTAACATGCAGTTTTTTTTTCAAATAACAAAAGAAAAATGTTAATAGGCAAGTTGTCAATTGCAGTGGTAAAGAAAAGAATGCCTAATGTTTACTCTAAAAGAAGTTCACATGGTTCCTAGCCCTTATTTAAGCAAAGGTTATATTCTATGAGGCGCACCATGTGTGTAAAATGACATTCACATGTATTTTGAAAACTGGCACTATTATCCATAGGTTAAAGAAAAAGTCTTACGGACTTCTTTTACAATCCACTTTTGCATGAATTCCAATGATAATGATCTTTGGCCTTTTCAACTTTAGAGTGAATGTATGGAACACCACTAGAACTTGAATTGAAAATAATTTAAATCTTTAAATGAAAAAAGTCAAATGTTAATGTAAGTAGTTAACGCATTTTCATTGTTTTTCCCCATATTAAATAAATATAACAATTTTGTACATATTTTGAGTTAAAACGGTGTTTTGAAATATCTTTTGTGATCTAAAGTATTTAGCTTTGATTATTTAATTGCTTTGCTAAATTCAAATGCAACAAATTGATGAATATGTTTTTTGTTTTCTTAATTTGACAGGTTTTTTTATATAGGTAAACAAGGCGATGCAAGCCCAGGATTTGTCTGCCGTTCTGAATCGAGTGAATATAAAGAGAACGATTAATCATGGTCAGAAATATATAACTGATATGAATATGCATGCATATGTATAATTTATATCATTATGATTGGATATACACTAAATCATTTTAATAATTGTGCATTTTACTGATTATAAATTTGGATGAAATGTCTGCTGTACCTATTTATCCCCATTACGTTGTAAAAATAAGAAGATTGAAGGGAAATTAATTAGCACTGTTCGTGACTATTTTGTAATCATGTAAACTTTCTTTTATAGATGTGCCAAAACGTCTAAAAGTCAAATTAAAATAGTATAAGTAGCTTATATGTTCAGTACATTTTCCTCTTTGTAATCAAATGACTTGTGGATGTTATGTTTCTTTGTTAAGACTTTTGACAACAATACATGTGTATCCAGAAGGAACGTTTTCATACATATATTTCCATTTCTTACCTTTAGGTAGAATGAGATATTTATTACTCATATCTGATCACAAATTTTGATCATTTTTGATTTTCCATATTTTTGAAAACAAGTCTTCAGGTTCAAGAGAACTTCCAAACCAAAGTATAAACAGTCACATTGCAATTCTACAACTTGCTTATTCTTCAATCTCTGACTTTCATAGCAAATTCAATCTATCGTTAAGTCTGATATTGTCTGACATTTTTCATCTGAATTGTTAAGCCATTTTATTCAATTGACTTTTCTGCTGGGTCGATAATAACATAAAGGAGATTACGGCATGTGAAACTGATGGACAGTGTATTTTTAGTCATTCAAAGCACCTGTTCCAACCTCTAATATAAGTATTCAATATGGCCCCGCTCTCTATGTAATTTCTTCCGAGGAACATTGAGCTTGAGGACTATTCGTATCTTCATGTTTATACATTCATCTGAATTTTTTATTAACATTTTCCGACGCATGTTTTTATAATGACCTAGTAACTTGACCTTATTAATGACACAATTTTATCAAACGTAAGAAATTACACTTTACATGATTATATACACCGTTATAAATATTAGCAATAAACTGTTTTTATTCTTATATACGGGATTTACCGAAGCAGTTAAAGTAGGAAAAAAAATTCTGAACCATTTTCGCTGGATGATTTTTCTTTTCAACAATGGTTTTAAGGACAGATGAGACGTTCCTTAATAACACATAAATTTTTCTAAGATTTAGTCATGGAAGTATTGCTGCTTAAACATGTTTACACACAAAAAAATTGAGGTAACTTTCCTGGCATTTCTGCAAGATACCAGGGGTAGTTTTTCTTATATAGTCCTTTGGAGAAGAAGAATAATTTTCCAATTTCAAATGTTTAAGTGTTTAGATTTTTTAAAAACGTTTAGGAACTGGTTTAGAAATCAGAATGTTATTAAAATTTTGAATATTTTCATACATTACGAAGATATATAAAACAGATTTTGAGGAACGTCTCGTCTGACCTTAAAATTGAAAGAGATGAAACATGACAATCTACAATGTAAATTTGGTAGGTTTCTTCCCTTTATAACTGTTATAACTTTTCATGACTAACACCCTATTCATACGACGATACTTTGCTTATGTGTGCAAATTTACATATGAGTAAATATACACACATTAGTAAAAGTTAATTTGCTTTTTGTTCAGACGAGATTTATGTACTGTGAGTGAATCCTTATATTTTCATATAAAATAAGGAGATCCACAAATTCAGAATTGTGGAACCTTATAGAAAAAGGTCATTTTCTCACTATTTGGGTATAAGACTAACTCTTGAATGTTCCTCAAAGAAAGTACGGGGAAATCCGATCCATTTATATTTGGCATGGAAAAAAAACGAATTAACTTAATAAATTTAAGGAAAAATTTACATATGAAAAAAGGAAAATAAATTGAAATCATTGTTTAAAATTGGACAATGCGTTGACCTCGGTCCTAAAGACTTTAGAAGAGCCGTTGAGAGTTTAGAAAAGATGACTGTTGCCATCAACTGTATGGCGTCTTCAGCAGAGTAAAGTACGACTGGATATCCTTTTGGTGTTTGGAAATCTACAGTATATCAAGCTTGCGAGGTCATTATGAAGTTTCTGCTTGAATATTATCCGTTTTTCCAGGCAAATGAAATGGGCAATCGATTATTTAAAAAAATCAAGCAAAACAGATATGTGAATAGGAAATAAACACGAATCCCATAGAAATGGGATCAGGTGCCAAGGATCGAGAATACTTATTCATGCTTCAGGAATTTCAACATGCTTGTTGAAATTCCTGAAGCATGAATTTATATGTCATTAACTTGCCTTGGTTTAAAAACAAAGAAAGGTAGAAGGAAGTCAATCTAAAATGGTACTGGGTGATTGATGCAATGCCTATTCCTATCACAGCCCCGGAGCATTCTCATGAAGACAAGTTGAATAGTAACGGTTTACTTATTAATAATACAGGGCACATGTTTGCGCGATCACATTTATGTTTTCATAAATTAGAGCCATAAATATACTAGGTTTGCTAGGAAGGGTGCAAGATGCGCACGTTTTTGCAAATTCAAACTTATTTCAGAGGAGACTGGAGATATAGTTTGGATCCTTGTTTTCTGAGTTGAAAAAGCCATTCTTGGAAAGAATTGTGCTGGCACCACCCGGTGTATCCTTTAAAGACTTTAAAGACTCAAATTACTTTCAGTTGTCATTGGTGTACAAGGAATATGACCACAAAAAATCCAGTTTTTTATGTTTTGATTTCTAGCAACCATGTTTACTGATATTATATAGACAACACTACATTAACAACCAAAACAAAACCAAAAAAGGAGATTTATGCAATAAACAAAACGAAATACATACATAAGTATACTTGCTGCGTGTTCATACGACAAAATTTACACACATGAACTGATAATTTGCGACAACTTGTATGCAAAAGTTAATTTCCACCTAGTCCTGACTAGGTGTAGATTTACTCAACTGTGCAGAATTTACATGTGAGCAAATCAGTTCATACGACCGAAGTTGCACATGTGAGTGAATTTACATATGAGTAAAATATACTGAGGTATGCAAATCATGTCGTATGAATGGGGTATTATATCCTATTCATACGACACGATTTGCACACCGCAGTATATTTTTCACATATATAAATTTACATACATGTGCTATTTTTGCTATTTTTGTCGTATGAATTGATTTGCTCACAAGCAAATTCTGCACAGGTGAGTAAATTTGCAACTGGTCAGGACTAGATGCCAATTAACTTTTGCATACACGTTGTTGCAAATTATGTGTTCTCATGTATAAATTCTGTCGTATGAACATGCAGTAAATTTACTTGTCTTTAGTATTGTTTATTACTAAAGCATACACTGTAAATTTCCCAACACCAGAAATATTTTCAATCGTTCTGTTTCTCTGAAGATGCCAACCAGTAGACGGCAATAGCTACTTTTTCGTTACAACCAATTGCTCTTTTATAGTCTTTTGGGCTAACACATTTACCAATTAATAACAAAATTTAAAGATATTTTCCACCATCATTTCAGTTCAAAAATTCCTATATGAAATCTTTGTTCTGAATGGGAATTAATTTTGATTGATCAGTGGATCAGCTTTTTCTGTCTACTTTCATCATGAATAAGAAACTTTTAAAGGAATATATGACATATTTTATTTAAGTTCAGACTAATTAAGAATAAAAAAAAATCTTTCTATTTGTTTTGATACTTTATTTAATGAACATTCATATAAAGGACATTCTTCCTGAAAACTACATAATTTAGATCAATCGCGTTTCAATTACCAGAGATTTAAAGCATGATCTATTTATTTATCGACTCGGAATTTAAATATCAGACAAAGTTGTAAGTCAATTTAACAATAGAAACTTTGAAATATCTAAGTTTAAATTCTGAGAAAATTTGAACGTAAATAAGAAGTATTTCATGTATATCTACACTTAATATCGCATTTTTACTTTTTAGCTCAGATACACCATATATGTAACTCTGTAACATATACCCAAATAGTAAGAAAATACCATTTTCTACGAAAAATCCACAATTCTGAATCAGTCGATTTCTTATGTTAAATGACCATTTAAGGATTTACTTATGGTATACAAAACTCACCTGAACACATAGCAAATTAACTTTTACCTGATATGTGTGTAAATTTACACATGAAAAAATTTACACACATAAGATTCTCATCAGACCAGTTGTCGTAATTTTTCGTCGTATAATAGAGGATTAGATGTAATGCAAAATATTATTTAAATTTATATCATGAAATTATTTTTACAAGGAATATGAATATTTGCATTTTATATTTCTTCAACTTTTATTTATTTATTTATTTTTTTTTTTTTTTTTTTTTTGCAATCGATTAAAACTTCAATGTATACTCATTTACATGAACATTAGTCAAAAAACCTACAATACAAAGAGCTAAAAATGATCTGATACATGTATTGGTAACATACGAGAGACGTTCAATAAACAATGTCTTCGGTGCACGGAAAGAAACAAAAAAGACGCTATTCTATGATTAAGTCGTATGATTTAGTCTTAATGATTTAACTAAAATGATTTAATATAATTTGTAACACGTCGTTTGATTGGATAAAAGATTTTACCATTTTGTATAACATAACTTGCCTACCTCACAATGATTTACGTCAAAAAACATATTACTCCGCTTGTTTTTACTTTTAAAATTTAAGACATTCACTGGTGTGGAAATAATAGAGTTACGCGGTAAAGAATTAGAAAACACTGACAATCTAGTTCAAACTACTTCCAAAATTGTTTGCAAACAAGGTGTTAAGTGTTATAAATACGTTTTTTTTTATGAATGGGGAATACGCTACAAACCGATTATTAAATTAAAAAGTAGACCAATTTTGAGAAGCTTTGTCGACGCTAATTTTGACGTCACAATGTTGGTTAACCGTGTTTCCCTAGTAAGAAAACATGTTGCCTTAAAAATTGACTAACATGAATTTTATTTAATCAAATGGGACGAAACTTCACACTTCGACAAAAAATGTTTTTATTTTCGAAAATGTGTTGATCTATAATCTTGTTATGATAATATGACGATGAGAAACATTGTCTACGTATTTTTTAATGACCCTCGTACTTAGGTGCAAGAGAATTAAAAGACCAGATGTTTTTTTTACTCATCACAAATTTACAACTTTATATAGAAATAGTTAACTTTGTCTGAAAAATAGCAGGGACTACATTTTTATCTGAACACTGATTTTGGTGCATAGTTACCAAGATTCACATCTGACCAGTTGTAGTAATTTTCAGACATAATGTCAAAAAATATTACCCTAGCGTTTTTTTTTCTTACAGTACATGTATACACTGTAAAAAATGCGCTTAGAAAATAAACACTTCCGTTACGTGTTTTGACCTAAACATGTATAAGATTGTGTTTAACGGCTAAACACTTAGGTCTAAACGTGTGTTATATCTAAATGATGTTAAGATTTAACACATGTTTAGATATAAGTGTTTAGAAATTGAACACTTTTCTGTGAAGTGCAGAGTTATCTTCCCGGAAATGACGCATATAAATTCGAATGATAAATAGAGCGGTTATCGAAACAAAGAAAATCCCAACGTAAGCTAAAGAAGATGGCTTAAAGGAACTGAATGCTAATCAAAGTGACAATCATGAAGAGATTGTGAAATGCAATAAAAATGCAACATTACTACGATAAAAGGTATGTTTACTATTATTTTTATTTTACATAAATTAACCACGATGGGTAACGTAAACAGATATACGGTTACACATGTACATCACTACATGTAGTTGTAGATCAAGAATCCTTCGGTTATATTTTGCATTCCTGAAATCTAGAAAGGAGTACAATTTATAGAATGTCATAAATAATATCTATATCGGTATCAGTACTATATAATGGTTAAGTGAGGTTCAACAAAAGTAGCACAATAATAGCTATCAAACATGTGAAAAATTTCATACAACTCTAGCCAGCGAGGGGCATATTTTAATAGAATTTGAATTTCTTTCTTACAGGATATGATCCACATGGAACTTAAAAGCAAAAATACACGTATCAGAGGAACTGCTGCCTTGTCCAAGTCCACAATGACATGCCATCGTTCTAACATTTTTCTAGACTTTCTTAGACTTACTTAATTTCTAGAGGACACTGAATTTTGTGAAGTGTGCTGTTCGTTATAGTTTTGAACATCCCAAAAACATTCTTATATTATGGAAGTGGATTACTTACTGACGGTCACAGATGAAAACAAATTATGCGTGTGTTGCTCAGTGAAAGAATTGCTGGAAGTTAAACTTGATACAGACATGAGGAATAACTACTTGCTAAGATGATTAAAATTAAAACCAGCGTGTAAAAATATATATTTAAACATATATGTATATTTAAAATTCTTTATAATAAATCCATGTTTGAATGTTCATTGAATAAAATTTAAAATGTAAACAATTGCTATATTTTAAGTTTTCTTGCAGGAAGACAATGAAAACATCCAAGTGTTTAATTTGTAAACATGTATCATAATATGTTTTGTAAAGTGTTTAAAGTCTAAACATGTAAGTGTTTAGGTTCTAAACACTTTCCGTTACACGTAATGAAATTCAATGTGTTTAGAATTTCAATGCATCAAAAAAAGTGTGACAAGAATGTGCTTAGGAAAGTGTCTATCATCTAAACACATTTTTTACAGTGTATGTTTAAAAATTAAAATAATTGTTGTTGTTTTTATTCAACGGGCAAATCGTAAGAATCTTTTTAAAGAAAATTAACAAACCAAACCACCTCACATTTTACAAAGCACAGATACAAAATCCATTTTCGGCCTAAAAGACCTGGCAACAGAAGTATATAATCAAATATAGAAGAGGTTGAAACTTCATGATAAAGGATAGGAGAACATATTTAAAATGTCATATCCCTCATCTTTATCTGAGAATAAATAAAATTATCATAAACCGATAAAACAGGCCGATAAAGGTATAGATATCTTCCTCATGTGATTTTTGTTGCTCCTGAAAAGACAAGAGCCATTAAATTAATTGAAACAATTAAACATATACTAACAGAGGTATGCAAAACTCTCTCTCTCTCTCTCTCTCTCTCTCTCTCTCTCTCTCTCTCTCTCTCTTCACAAATCGTCCAACTCATTTTGATGTATCAATTTTGTTACAAATATTTCTAAACAAACCACATACGATTTTCTCTTTTCATTTGTCATGAAAACTTTCACCATCAGCAACTAATATTGTGTTAGTTTTATGTCATTTCTCAGACGTTTGGTGACATATTGTTTTTACTTTGTATCTTTTTTTAAAATCCTCTGACGCAAGACTCTTTTATTCTTCACAGGACTGCATTTATTATTATTCTTATCTACTAGAATACAAATTTTGTACAAACATTTTCAATCTTAATGCTGTTGAACGTGTGAAATATCTTTCTCATTCGAAGCCTCAAAATTTATCTCCAGTCGAAAGTTATTGCTCATTTATCATAATTAAACGTACTTGGACACAGATTTTAAGTTAATATTTTCTGTATGAAATCGCGAATTATATATTTTAATAGCATTTCACACAAAAATTTATCAAAAATCTTATTTCATTTTGAAGTTATTAAAACTTCAATTTTTTGGCGGGTTTGATTGACACATCCTTGCACTTTCACAAATTTTAACTTTATTCTTAATCCTTAGGAAAAGTGACAATCTTGTAGTGTAAGAAATATTTAAACTTTAATCCAGAAAAATAATTTTATTCAGAGTAGAAATGTTTGAAAGCAAAACTCCTTCACAAGGATCGTCATTCCGAGCTAAGTGTTGTGTACAGAGTTAAGCAAATCGATCACACCCGTCTTATATGTTAACAGTTTTTGTAAACAGGACAGGAGCTTTGTTATTGTTAATGTTTACGATTCACAGGGTTCATTCAATCGTAAAAGTCTGCTAACCACAAATGCACGGACTGATAATACATCGTGTGTTTGTTTTTCTTTCGAACGTGTCTACTCTGAATTTTCTGGATTATAGTATCAATATTTTCCATTTAAACACAACAAGATTGCCACTTTTCCTAAGTATTAAGAATAAAATTGAAATTTGTGAAAGAGCAAGGATGTGCCAATCAAACCCGCCAAAAATTAAAGTTTTAATTACTTTAAAATGAAATAAGATTTGTAATTAATTTTTGTGTGAAATGCTATTGAAATATATAAGTTCTAATATTATAGAGAAAATATTAACTTCAAATCTGTGTCTAAGTACCTTTAAGGTAAAAAAAAAAAAAGAAACGATGAAAGCTAGAGCACTGCGATGTTATACAATGATGAATGAAATTATACAATTCTGCATCAGCATCATTCTGTATCAGTGACTTTGCATTTTCTGGAATTATTAAATAGTAAACTGCTTTATTTGTGTGGAAATTTTTACGTTTAATGCTTCTGCTGTTGCAGTAAATCTACATATTTTTTCCGCTAATACCGCAACGTTCATTCCGGTACTACTTTTAGAAAGACATTTTATTGTTTATATTTATATACGTACAAATAATCATTTATGGTAGAAACTAGGTCGGAAAGTCTTTGTCACAAGATTTTCAAACTTTTCAAAATGATAAATTAGCACGTGCTTATCAATGAGTCAAAAGCACATGCCACATTTCCTTGTTATTGAATGTAGTGCAGCTTTTGAAACATGGGATGGTAAATACATACTGTGACTACACATTTTTAGTCATTTTTAGGGGTACTTGTCATGAAGAAAATATGAAAAATCTCAAAAATGCTTAATTAAACTTTGCCGGTCGTTGACTTTATTACAGACACTGAGACGTGCTACTACCCTAAAAAAAGCGTATGACTTTCGTGCGCATTCCGTTTCGTGCAAACCGTGTAGCGTTTCGTGTGAACCGTGCAGTGTTTCGTGTAAGCTCCAAGGCGTTTCTTGCAAACCGTATAGAGCGTGCGAGAAGCGTGTAGCGTGTGAGAAACGTGCGACTTTCGTGCAAGAATCGTGTAAGATTCATTCGGAAGTCATTTCATTTTAAAAATGGCTATCGATGGGTCAGGATGTCAAATTGTATTAGTATTTTGAATTAGTTATGCTTGTGATATTTTTTGAGTAAAAACGAAAAAAAAAAAATGGAACAAAAACAAAATTATACGGTAATGTAAGATATAAATTTATTTGTTTTCTTTTCCTAAAGAAAATGTGTTCAAATTAATCAACTATGTACAACAATTTTATGGTCATTGAATTCAAAATACTATCAACGCGATCGTGGCTTCTTAAATATTTTTTTTCTCAAAGAAAGAAAGGAATACCGGTATAATCTTTTTTTTTAATTTAAGGCAAAAATAATATTTATTGTATCAGGACTCCGCTCTTGTCTTTACACTTAGTACGGAAAGAAAGTTTTGAAATGATGTGTCATTTAATATCTTTTAATTCATAAAGTTTGTTACTCATTATTGTCAAATAAATGGATTATAATTTTAATTCACATGCCATGACGACCACATGTTTAGAAACGGGGGTTAAATTAAATTACTAGTACAGTCTTTCATTTTTTGTTGTAACTTTCAATCTAATGTTAGTTTTTATAAATGTTAAATTTTCGATTCTTTTTTAAAATCCTTTGTTAAATGTGTGCGCAGATACACCCCTTAAAGAGATATTGGAATCTTCTTTCCGTTTTTTAACTGTGATCAAGGTCATTTACAACAGCGATCACGGGCTCCGCGTACATGACAACTCAAAACCTGTTTTGCTATATGTACATGTTGAGTTCACGGCTTAATGACACCTGAAAATTACGACTGGGTTTTATTTTTTGGAAATAAAATGGTTCTATAATTATTTATCGGGTACAACTTATATATCAGCGGATTTCATCTTTTATTTTTAAATCCGAATTTCTAGCCGTAAACAGTAAAATAAACAGAACTGATTTGGTAGTCTTTTCATGAATATCATATAAGAAATTTTGGGGAATAAATCATGAATAATTGTATATTATTTGTTTTATAAATCAAGTACATTTTATTTCATCTAAGAAAGTTCAGTTTTCTTGTAATATACCTGAGTGCCGTGTGAAGATCGATCTACCGCGGTACATTGTGTGTAATGTTTAGTCAAATGCCGCAACTATTAATTAATGTACACATATACATACGTTTAGTCGGGTTTTGAAATGAAGGATTTTACAGTATGATAGGTATACTTGTGTTATTTGATAAGCTTCATTTAACAAGAAAAAGAGAATAAAATAGATTAAGACATCACATTTAACACCCCCCCCCCACTTCCTTCACCGGTTTCCCTCCTATAGAATAATGCTTACGTAAGATTAAAAAAAATCTTTATAAAATATATCAATAATCGTTAGTAGAGTATATAGGCAAATTTTATCATTAAATCAAAATCAATAAAAATAATCCGCCTACGGAAATCAAACACAATATGTAATCGATATATTTAAAATCAATGGGTTTATATTCCTGCAGTAAGAAATCGAATGTTTGTTTAATTTATTAAATTATACTCGTAAAAATATTTAAATGCAAGAGATACATTGTAATGGATGACTTATATATAAAAATTATATTTTATCAAACAGTCATTCATGATATCTGCATTTCGTTTTTAAACATTTGGATTAATAAATAAATACGAAATGACAATTATTCATTAAGCAATTACAACTGTCAGAGTATTAAATATTTCTATCGGTTTTTATGTTACTGGTGTACTTATATTTGATTTAAACAGCTGCTAAATGTGGCTTTGTGAAAGATTTCCATTTAATTAATGATAAAACCGTAATAATGTCCGAGATATTCCAAGTAGAAAATCCAAACCGAGGCAAAACGTGCGAGAATCGTGTACAAAGCGTGTGAGAAACGTGTACAAAGCGTTTCGTGCAGCCTTTCGTGTAAACCGTGCAGCCTTTCGTGAAAAGCGTTTCGTGTAAACCGAGACTCTAGACACATTTATCAAGATATTAGTGATACTCTTTAGTTGGTAACTGAAGATTTAATTTTGAGGATTTTTGCATTCCCTTAAAGTGGTTGCATATCATTCACAAGTTATCACAAAGTTATTTCATTACACTAGAATGGATTTTTCCACTTTAGAACCAAATCTATACTTAATGAAAAGTGCCGACAGGTTTCTCTAAGTTGAAAAATGTATTAAGTCTTTTAGTGTTATAATTAAAATTATAATTTGATTATTGGTATTAGGAATATTTAAGCATGATTTATTATGGATTTCATGAATTTCAAAGACCTTTACTAATCTACTTCAATTTCTATAGAAGCTGTAAAGTGCGGGAAAAAGTAACATAAAATTGATTATGACGTCATAATGGTTCTAGCACAAGCTAAACACATGATATCATACGACGTAGGTTCTACGTTAAAGTAGAATTTAGCAGATGAAATATTGTATTAAGATGTTTCAAGCTACAAAGTATAAAAAAGGATTCATTCCTATAATTAGGAAATCAAATAGATCAATACTTTTTTCAATGTTTCAACGAGTAAAAATTATTACACATTTTGTTCAAAATAACAAATGGCAACTAATAAAATCAGTCAAATCCCGTCTTTTTCATTTGTGCTGATTTTATAAAACTTAAAAGAGAACAGGCCTAGGGTCCGCTCTGTGTACATCTCGATACAATAAAGAACTTTATTTTCCTTCCGGTTTTTCTTTATTTGTTATTTTGATGCTGTATTGATGAAAGGCTTTCAATTTCAAAATTTAAATGTAACACAAGAGAATAATGTTCTCGTAGTTCTTTTATTCTTGATTTGAATGAGTATTCAAAAATTATGATGATTATGATGACAGTGGTCCTAAAATAAACAATACACAATTGAAAGTGATAGTCATAAAAAAATTAATGTAAACAAGTACAATATCACCTCTTGACATTTCAATATTAGGAAAAAGTAATGTTCACTTCATTAAGAAATATTTATGACAGTCAGACTTCTATTACACTTTATCATACAGCATATAATCTAAGCAAGAAATAAATATGCAGTATATATGATAAGTAATAAAAAATGTACACAGCTCACAAACCTAAGTAAGGAATACAGTATGGCCGCTTCCGGTCACTGTGACGTCATCACACAAGGACTGTCCACTATAAATACAATCAGGTCTTACTACTCAATTCATACAAACTATACTTACATGTACTTGACAAGGAACCACTTTTATAATAAAAATGTTTTGCATTGAATAATCTTTTAAAATCATATATCATCAGGGCATCTATTATTTTTAACCTATAAACATACTTATAAACAAATGACTAGATGGTAACATCACGACATAATTTCTGACTAGTAATAAACAACTTTCAATCGGGAAATTACGCAGTTGCATATTTCACAAAATATAGAATAATTATTCACTTGTGACATAAGTACCTAGTCTAATATGAATGTAAGACGAAAATATCATTACTCACATATATCAGACAAAAAGGCGTTTAGTAACACGGCTGACACACGTCTTCACTGGTCAACATCTACTGAGAAAAATACCGCCAAAAAATGGCCTACTGTACATTCGGTAAATTGACCAATCAGTGGACAGATTCACAAGTGTAAAAAATAAATTATAAAAATTACTTACAGCCAAATACTATCGTTATTTCAGTTATTCAAAAAGGATTTAAACATAAAAATAATTTTCCTTTTCATAATTTGTAAACTTTATAAAAATTTCAATCTGAATCTTGAACCCGATGCAAAATATACTTTGCCCTCTTACACATTTCCCCCCCTTTTGTCATTGCTTTCCACAGCAATGAAAAGGTTTAAAAAAAAAAATAAAAATTTTCTATCACAACATTCAGATATATACACAATTCAACACAATCAAATGAAATAACATAATTACATCTGATTTTGTCTTGCCCACGAATCACTTAAAGTAGCACTTAATGTAGCACCAAGATTCACAATCGCATCACTTAGTTCTTTAAAATTTTTCGGTTCTGCGGAAATTTGATTGCACGGTACGGTACTCTTAGGTAAGTTGAACGGGTTGGAATGTTTCCCTGCCGTCGTTCTCTTACTTCGTCGAGTTTGTGTCACTTCTACCATCTCTTCTTCTGAATCTTCCCTGCTTGTTGAAGGAACACACGGTTTTTCTATCGCAGCTTCTTCCAAATTCTCGGCGGTTGCGGAATGTTCTTCCTCTTGAACTTGTACGGTCTGTTCTGGTATATACTCGAGGTCCGATTCTTCAGATCTGGAACATCCATCACTCGAATTCACTTTTTCAGCTGTGTCTAAGATCTCTTTCCTTGTCACATTCTTGATCGGGCCAGACCCATCTGCCAGCTGAATAGAATACACGTTATCACCAAGGTATTTCACAACTTTGTATGGAGTAGCACACCACGTATCCTGAATTTTGTTTCTTCCAAGAATGCGATTCCTCGTAAGAACTCGTGTTCCAACTGGAATGACCGAAACACTGGCTTTCTTGTTCTTCTGTTGATTCCGCTGTTCTGCAGATTTTTCTGTATTTGACAATGCCAACTTTGATGCTTCCAACATCTTCTTCTTATGGTCTTGTATCCAATCATCCATAGGTAAGTTTTCAATGTCATCATCTGAAGATTTGTGTAATCCAAGCATCAAATCGATGGGAAGAATTGGTTCTCGTCCGAAAAACAAAAAATGTGGAGAGTAACCGGTCGATGAATGAACAGTGGCATTGTAGATATACACCAAGTATGGAAGATATTCAGGCCATTTCCTTTTCTTTTCTGGAGGTAATGTTCTCAGTCTGTCATGCATGGTCCTATTGAATCTTTCACATTGTCCATTCCCTTCCGGATGATAAGGCGTTGTCCGGGATTTTTCAATGTTGTAGTAACTACACAGTTCTTGAACAATGAAACTCTCAAAATTGCGTCCCTGGTCACTATGGATACGCTTAGGGATTCCGAAATTCACAAACCAGTTTTTAACAAGAATTTTTGCGACAGTATTTGCTTTCTGGTCTTTACATGGTACAGCCTGGGTAAATTTAGAGAAAATGTCTGTCATAATTAACACATTCTCACGTCCATCAGATGATTTTTCTAGCAGAGTAAAGTCAATGGCCAGAATTTCTTGAGGTTTGTATGCAATTAAATTACTCATTGTAGGCTTAATCGCTGGAATTGGAGCTTTCCCTATTAAACACCTTTCACAAGATTTACACCATTTCTGGACATCTTGTAGCATCCTTGGCCAAAAGCATCTTTTCTTCAGCAAAGAATAAGTTCGTTCAACACCTTGATGACCTGCATGGTTGTGAATGTTTTCCAGAACGGTCTTCTTCAGAACTTCAGGAAGTAATAGCTGTCTCTGTTCACCAGTCTCATCTGCGATCTTCCTGTACAAAACACAATTTTCAATGAAAAGTTTATTTCTCTGATTAAGAAGTTTTCTCACATCTTTGTGCTCCTTTTTCAAGTCATCAACCGAAATTTTATGATTTTCCTCCATCCAATATCTGATTCTGCTTAACTTAGGGTCATGATCTTGAAGTGCTGCTATGTCTGCAGGAATATACTCAGGAAGCGTTGTCATGGCGCTCAATGTCCGAATCTCAAAGTCTGTAGTCTCTGAATTCAACTGAGTCAGTAGACGGCTATCTAACATATTCAATGATGTACTCTGAGTGATCCTATCTAAGGAAACTTTCACTTCTTCTTCTTCCAGTGAAGTAGGTCTACGGCTTAACGCATCCGCGTTGCGATTCACCTTACCAGAGCGGTATTTCACTGTAAAATCAAACTGAGCTAGCTCTCCTATCCATCTCATCGTTGTTGCGTCTACTCGTTGCTTTGGTTTGTTGATGTAACTAAGCGGGTTATTGTCAGTGTAAATGATAAACTTCGATCCAAGGAGGTAATCACGAAATTTTTCACTAACTGACCACTTGAGTGCCAGAAGTTCAAGCTTCATAGAACTGTATCTTTCCATATTCTTCTCTGATTTCCGCAGTGATCTTGATGCGTAGGCTATCACAATCTTTCCATTAGGTCTCTCTTGAGATAAAACTGCTCCGAGTCCTTCAAAACTTGCGTCTATTTCCAAAATGAAATTCTGTGAAAAATCGGGAAATCCAAGAATCGGGGGTGAAACAAGTTTCTCCTTTAAGCTGTTAAACGACTTGGTACACTCGTCAGTCCATAACTTTTTAAACTGCTCTGCTTTTGGTTTGGTATTCCTTGGTCTTGATAGCAATGCATGAAGAGGAGCTGCTATGCTAGCGAATCCTTGGACGAATTTCCTATAGTAACTAGCTAGTCCGAGGAAAGAGCGGAGTTGCTTTTCAGTAGTTGGAATAAGCCACGATTCAATAACAGCTGTTTTCTCCGGGTCTGTAGATATCCCTTTTTCGGAAACCATATGTCCGAGAAATGTTGTTTGTTTCTGGAAGAAATGACATTTTGCTGGTTTAATTTTTAGTCCATTGGATTTCAGTTTAGTAAACACCTGATCTAATCTGTTGATATGTTCTTCTACTGTTCTTGAAAATACTAAGATGTCGTCCAAGTACAGAACTAGTATGTTGAAATTTTCATCTCCAAGACACGCCTCCATAAGTCTTTGGAAGGTTGCGGGACTGTTGCATAAGCCAAAAGGCATTCTAACGTACTCATAGAGTCCACCAGAACCAACACGAAACGCAGTCTTGGGAATGTCTTCTTCTCTTACAGCCACTTGATGGTATCCTTGTATTAAGTCTATGCTACTGAAATATTTAGCTCCATTCAAAATATCCAAGGTATCCTCAATACGCGATAGCAGATACGCGTCTTTGACAGTTTTTGAGTTGATTGCTCTATAATCTACACAGAGTCTTATGCTGTTGTCCTTCTTCCTGACAATCACAACAGGTGAAGCGTACGGACTGGTACTTTTGCGAATAATTCCCTGATTTAACAGTTTCTCTATATGTTGTTTCACTTCGGAAATCTGATTGGGCGGAATTCTTCTATGAGGAATTTCCACAGGTTGGTTATCTGTCAGCGTTATAGGATGAGTTACAGTTGTTGTGTATCCCAAATCTTCATCACTCCTTGCAAACACATCTTCATGTTTAGAAAATAGTTCAAGTAGTTTCTGTTTTTGTTCAGCTGATAATGGAACATTTCCAAGATCCAGTTTAGACATTAGATCAGAATTATCAGCATTTACAGTGTTGGTTGACACCGAGACACTACGAATGTTCAATTCTGTTGGTTCAATATCAACTGCATATTCTTGGTCAGAACTCTTCAAAATCTCGATCTGGTGTAGTGTACCAATACGAGTCTTTGGTTGAATCCAAACATCTTCTTCACCAATGTTCACCATCCTTACAGGAATTTTCCCACTATCCACAACACTAACAGTATCCACCACCAAAATATTCCGAGGTAGAGATCCATTCTCATTGGAAATAGGTTGAACGGCTGCTACATATGGGTTTCTTTTCTTATTTTGTCGTGTGGATCCTACTATGGTTTTCATAGAGTTCGCTGGAATTCTTACTGCTTCTCTTCCTGCCACTTTAACAAGTCCAATCTTCACATCCACTTCATTCTCAGCTAAAGCTAGAACAGACATAACATTGTTCCATATAGGATCTTTCATAATAACATTATCACAATGACAGGCTGTTCTAATATGTTTCAGTACATTACATCCAAGAATAACTTGAACGCCATTTGGATCTGTTGTCACTGTTTCTATTAACATTCCAACATCACTGAATAGTTGATCCTGAATCTTTAATTCCACTTCAATGTATCCAAGGTATGGAATTTGGATTTTGTTGGCTGCAGATAATCGTAGAAATTTTCTTGTGTCTGTAATATCTTTGTGATGTAAGAACTTTTTATAAAACATTTCAGATATAGTTGACACTTCTGCTCCGGTATCTAGGAGTCATTTTACAGGTTGTCCATTTAGTTCAATAGTAGTGACTGGACTGTTTCTTGCAGCATTTTTTATTTTCTCGTTTATATCACACGAGTCTTTCCCAATCCCCTCTAACAGGCGACTCTCTACTGTGAGGGATTTGCTTTTGGGTCGGTGTTCGGAAACTTCTGTCTCGGCTGTTGTTGCAGTCGTCTATCTTCTTTGTTCTGTGAGAATCCATTTTTACGATTTGGGCATTCTGATGAAAAATGTCCAAGTCCGTTACAGGCATAACAAACAATCTGATCTTGTCTTCTGATCCCTCGGCCACGTCCTCTGGACGGTACGGGTCTATTACCCCTCCGAGGTGAATCAGACTGTCGAGACTTTTGTACTGTTTGTGTAAGCGTATCAATCTGTTGTTGTTGTTTCTCTAACATCTCTTGTTGTTTCTTAAGTAGAGTCATTAATTCACTCTGTTCTGTATTTGGAGTAGGTACACATGATGTTTTCTTCACACTGAAATTCACACCAGGGTTGTCTTCTATCCATCGTAACATTTTAAGTCTGAATTCAAAAAATGGTACGTTGCCAGAGTCTAACACAACTTTTCTCAGTTCTTGTCGGGTGTTCTGATCTCTGATTCCATCAACAAATCTCTCGGTAAGCTTAACATCAGTCACTTGCTCTTTCTTATCTTTCTTGTTGATTTTCTGTGCCATCTCCATTAATACAAGAGAATATTTTTCTAATGTTTCATCCTGTTTTTGGTCTCGTTGATAAAATTTCTGGAGAAGTTGGGTAGTGGTTTCTTTGATTTCAAACACAGCCTCCAAGATATCGAGAATTTGTTTTCCTGTTTTTCTCTCTGTATGAGGTCGAAGTTTCACTTCTGATTTTGCGGATCCAGTTAAATGGTCCATGATGAAATCTACGAAATCGTCTTTGGACTGTGTAGATTGTATATGTTCCCTCATGTCGGAAATCCACTCGTAAACATCTGGGTCTCCATCCTTAACTGGTCGACCTCCAAACTTAGGAAATTTTCGTTCGGACTTGACATACACTAAAGGTGTTGGTTTTTCTTTCGACTCGGTAGCTTTCAGTGAAGAAACTTTTCCTTGTAAATTTTTTATTTCTTGTTGCATGGCCGCATTTTCCTGCCTGTCTTGATTTTCTCTCGTCTCCAAGATCTTAATTTTGTCCAACAATCCTTGGACGAGCTGTTCCATGCTGATGCACACTGTCGTCAATCACAAGAATCACAATCACAAGAATCCTGTCCACGACGCCATTTGTAACACAAGAGAATAATGTTCTCGTAGTTCTTTTATTCTTGATTTGAATGAGTATTCAAAAATTATGATGATTATGATGACAGTGGTCCTAAAATAAACAATACACAATTGAAAGTGATAGTCATAAAAAAATTAATGTAAACAAGTACAATATCACCTCTTGACATTTCAATATTAGGAAAAAGTAATGTTCACTTCATTAAGAAATATTTATGACAGTCAGACTTCTATTACACTTTATCATACAGCATATAATCTAAGCAAGAAATAAATATGCAGTATATATGATAAGTAATAAAAAATGTACACAGCTCACAAACCTAAGTAAGGAATACAGTATGGCCGCTTCCGGTCACTGTGACGTCATCACACAAGGACTGTCCACTATAAATACAATCAGGTCTTACTACTCAATTCATACAAACTATACTTACATGTACTTGACAAGGAACCACTTTTATAATAAAAATGTTTTGCATTGAATAATCTTTTAAAATCATATATCATCAGGGCATCTATTATTTTTAACCTATAAACATACTTATAAACAAATGACTAGATGGTAACATCACGACATAATTTCTGACTAGTAATAAACAACTTTCAATCGGGAAATTACGCAGTTTCATATTTCACAAAATATAGAATAATTATTCACTTGTGACATAAGTACCTAGTCTAATATGAATGTAAGACAAAAATATCATTACTCACATATATCAGACAAAAAGGCGTTTAGTAACACGGCTGACACACGTCTTCACTGGTCAACATCTACTGAGAAAAATACCGCCAAAAAATGGCCTACTGTACATTCGGTAAATTGACCAATCAGTGGACAGATTCACAAGTGTAAAAAATAAATTATAAAAATTACTTACAGCCAAATACTATCGTTATTTCAGTTATTCAAAAAGGATTTAAACATAAAAATAATTTTCCTTTTCATAATTTGTAAACTTTATAAAAATTTCAATCTGAATCTTGAACCCGATGCAAAATATACTTTGCCCTCTTACATAAATATTTTATAGTTTACTTTGTTATCAAAGAAGACTAATTTTTCTCGGGGTATTTTATATGGACTGGGGTGTTAATGTAATGGAATCATGGACTGGACCCATAAAAATACAATGTCATTTTCCTAGTCCTATGTTACGCAACACCCTTTTCCGGTGCAAATGGGTTTCTTCGATTTTCACACAGTGCACACAGTCTGTTTAACGACGTTCGATCCTGAAATTTAAAGTCTTCAACTTTTTTTGCCAGGTATATTTTTAGTTTCTACATACATAGCTTAATTAAAATTCAAAATAAAAAAAATGGGGGTCAATACGCTTCTTCTGGCGCTATAAAACATTTAATATGACCTTTTTGCACCTAAATTTGTGTCTTAATTAAAAATTAAATTTTTGACGTTTCCCCTCTAATATTTTTATCCAATTAAAGCATGAAACAAAATGAAATTTTTGTTTGTTTAAAAAAGACACTTAAAAATTGTGACTAAGAAAAAGTTTAAAATTGCTTCGCATAATCAATTATTTGACCTTTCTGCACTAATAAAAAGTGATTTTTCTGGCATTGAAAATTTAATAAGCAAGAAAATTATTTTAAAGTCTTAAACTTTTTCTGATTTTGAGCAAATAGGTCAAATTTATCTTGAATATTTAGAAAAGAACATCAAAAGTGGAATATATGATGTAAATTTTCAGATATTACTTAAAAAGTGTCAATTTTTCGATAAAATTGGCTTAATTTTTTCCCGGATTTTCAGAATATTTTTACTATATTTGTCACACTTTGTTGATAGAATTCATAAGAAATAATTTGATAGATATTTCAGAACCAGCATAACACATTTCACTGCAAAAAACAGCTTTGTGTGCAGCCAGGATGGAAAAATAGGAATCCAAAATTAACAGTACTGTTATAGTTCAAAACGGAAAAAAATGATCATTTTCGTCTAAAAAACCTTCCGCCACAAAATATAGTCCCTAGCTTAATTCTACTTGAATGGAATTTAATCGCGGTTTTTTTTTATTGAATATAGTTGAATTTGCACCGTAGAATTCAGATTTAATGTTAGAACTTAAAAATGATGCAGAATTTTATAAATAAAGGACCTGACCAAAATACGCTCAAAATCTCAGGATCGAACGTCCTTAATATTCTACTTTATTGTTAAAGCCTTGTTTTTACATGTAAACAGGAGATGGGGGATGTCACTTGCAGCAAGGAAGAGGTCAAATTCATATATAATATATAAAATTAAATAAGGAGAATCACGTTGTCATTGCATGTAAAATTATATATTGCATTTTTAGCTTTTAAAAATTATTTACGAGAATAAAATCAGGACTCCCAATAACAAATTTATATCCCTTTGTCCGTTTGACAAGTTACTAACATTTAAAATATATACTGAACAAAAAAAGAAACGCATAATCAGAATAATTTGAAATTCTAAGTTTTCAGTTTAAACCTTGTATTATTTAAGCGATTTTAGAGTGTGTTGTGATAAAAATCAATGTTGCAAACTGAAAAGTCAAGTTGAGGTCATTTTCATTGCCCCCAAATTCAAGGGGCATAACAATATTGACTGTGCAAAGTCTCAATGTTAGTGGGTTTCCAATGTACGGATATCGTGGGGGAATATCATCTCATTTTAGTCTCATGCGAACAATTTATGCATTTTTATGCTGATTTTTTATCCAGCAATTGTAGCAGCAGTTTTTACAGCAAGTTCTGAATCGCATGAGGTGATGAAGGGGGGGGGGAGTGTCTGACGGTCCTGCCTGGTTGTGGTTACCTGCGGATGGCCAGAGAGTGGTCTTCAGACGTTAGTTTTAAGGTTGCAAAGCCCATTGATTTATTTCAAATACAGTTACAACTTCCTGTTGCGTAGCTCCATTTAGTATCATCGTTAGCCTGGTTGTATTCCTCTTTGTTTGGGCGTGGCATTGCAGTATTAACACTGCAATCAAATCTTAAATATGGGTTTAACAAAAGTGTTAAAAGTTTCTCAAAATCCAAATATCAATGAAAATAGACATCTGATTTAGAAGAAATCATGAAAAACACTACTTTCATAAACATGTTTAATCAAGGGAGATAATTCAACACTTGGGTTTTAAAACCCCATGTTGTCCTTTAAATAGGTCACAGGTATCCAATGATATCAAAAATAGTTGTTTCATGTTCATTTTAAAAAGTTCTTTGACGAGTAAAACAATATGCGTTTCTTTTTTTGTTGAGTATATATATATTAATTTTATTATCAAGGCTTAATTATTTTATTGATAATACATGCATTTGATTCAATGAATTTTCTTGGTAATGAAAATAAAAGTCCCAATTATTGTGTTTAATAATTTTAATTTGGAAATTGATTTTAGGCAGGTAAAAGGATAATGCAAGCCCAAGTTTTGTCTGCTGTAGTGAAAAGAGTGAACATAGCTAGAACAATAAATAATGGACAGAAGTATATAACTGATCTCAAATACGTATATAATGGAAGGATTGCTGTTTCTGTTGAAAACACTAAAGTCACCAATCCTTCTTGCCTATTTAGAGATGATTCTATTCCGTTTCTCTCTACCCATGGATCCTGTTTGTGTGTATATACAGATGGCAATTCATATGCGAGGTTCTTTTTTTGGAATATTTGTGATAGATCAGTGAAGAAATGTACAAGAAGTTTTACCTATACAAGTTATCCTCTGCCAGGTCAATTATATGATTCTGATAAGATCTACAGTGTTTGGCCTTTGCCAGTTGTAGATAAAAGTGGATACACAAAGTGGCCAGATGAACTAACTCGTGGATACACACCAAATGGATTAGCAATGTGCAAATCTGGAGCCATTTTGGTTTGTCTTTGGAACCAACAAGTGCATAAGCGTTCACAAGGTAAAGTGCTCAAGTTATCTAATGATGGATGTAAACTGTTTGAAATGGAAACCGATAAAAATAGGCCCCTTTTTGTCTGTCCAACGTACGTAACAGAAAACGGCAATGAAGACATCTGCGTTTCTGATGTGAACGCGGTGGTCGTCACGGACGCGGGAGGCTTTCTGAGATTCCGGTACACAGGAACACAGAGTGATCCACAATTTGATCCATACGGTATCTGTTGTGATTCCAAGAATAACATCATTGTAGCCGAAATGGTGAAAAACAGAATTCATATGATTGATCCGAACGGTGAGCTGCTTCACTACATTAAATATAAAGACATGCACATGCCACGCGTCCTCTGTATAGACGAGCATGACAATCTGTATATTGGGGAATGGTTGTCTGAAGAAATCAAAGTACTCTCACTTCAATGACAAAAAATATTTTTAAAATTCTATTATAGGGTCACATTGCTTAGGATAAATGTATGAATATGTATCATTTGTATAATTATGACTGGATATACACTGTGAATCATTCGAATGAATGTGCATTTTACGGATTATAAGATTATAACTTGTAATGTAAATGTCTTTTGTACCTGTCTATCTCCTTTACTATATAATAGATTAGAAGATTGAAAGAGAAATTAGTATGCACTATTTCTACCTATTCTGCAATCATGTAAACTTTCTTTTATCGATTCTGATACAAACTTTTAAAAATGAAAATAAAAAAGTACAACTAGCTAGGTTTACTTCCTTTCTCACTATGTTATCAAATGACTTGTTAAATGTTATGTTTCTTTGTTTAGACCTGTGACAACATTATATTTTTATTTAGAAGAGAAGTGTTCATACATATATTTTCATTTTTTAGCTTTGGATAAAATGAGATATTTACATGTATTACTCATACCTGAACATAAATTTTGATAATTCTTTGATTCCAGGATATCTGAAGGCAAGTCTTGTGGTTCAATATAATTTCATTACCAAAATATGAACAATCAAGTTGCATGTCAACAACTCGCTTATTCTTTGGTTTATGGCAAATTTAATCTATTGTTAAGTCTAATGCTGTCTGACATTTTCATCGGAAGTGTTAATAAATTTAAAAAAAAATGATTTTTCTGCTAGCCTTATGATGATATAAAGGAGAATATGACTGGTGATCAGGGAATAATTTTTAGCCCTTCATAGCACCTTATCGAACCTCTAATATAATTATTCAATGTTTTCCCTGCTGCTTGGTTTTCTTCCGATGAACATTGATGACTGTTGCATCTTCATGTTTATATATTTATCTGAAATATTTATATATATATATATATTCCTACGCATGTTCTCATCATGACCTAAGAAATTGATTACAGTAACATTTTACTGACGTAAGTTCAATAGAAAACAAGGGTTTATTACAACATTGCAATATAATACACATAGAGATAATCATGACAAGTTTTATGCAATCCAGAAAGTGATATCTTAGTATTTTCTTAGTATTTCCTGCTCTCATCAGGACCTAATAACTTGATCACAAAAACATTTATTGACGAAAGTTTGAATTTTTTAAAGTACAATATATACTCACCGTCAATAGAAACGCAACACCCTAATTTTAGGGGTGAAAATTATATACGGGATATAACTATGTACCGTAAAAGTTAGGACATCTTTTACTTTGCCAAATCAGTTATTTAACGGTTGAATGATTTTCATTCCATTACCGGAAGTTGATTTTTAGCCCCCTGAACAGAAATCAAAAATTAGCATTTTTGATAAAATTATTGACAATATTTTGGGTTTTTAAGGTTTTGTACCTGTTAATTATAAGTCTTGTACTAAAAGTCCGGAAAAAATATCCTTCTTTCTCTTCCAGATGTGATGCCTGTATTTCCTCAAAGTAACTGAAAGCACGCATTTTCATTGCTTATGTTGGAAATTTTCAAAATAAAGAAAAGGGAGAGCTACAGATGCAAATATACACTACATAACGACTTTTCGGACTCATGTGTTTCAAAAGCACGAATGACAGTTCCTTGACCGGAAGTCCAAGGGTTACTACACTAATCCAAGTTAGAGAAAATTCGACCTCAGTATCTGAAAAACAGGCATTTAAAAAAGGACAAGAATATTAATTTCGCTCAGATTAAGACATTGATAAACTTAATGCATGGTAGAATTCGGGCTGCTTATGTTGTACATTGCGGACTAGCACGTTTTAATTGAATGGTCGGAAGGGGGGGTGTTTTAGAGTTATGTGTTACTTTATAAGGTTTAAAGATAAGATTAAGGAATGAATACATAAATGTAAAAAGTAAATTTACAAAACAATGATACTTTATTTAATCTTTAAATGTTATCTTTAGACCTTAGAAAGTAACACATAACTTTTTAAACATCCCCCCTTCCGACCTTTCAATTAAAACGTGCTAGCTTAGTCCGCCATGTACAACATAAGCAGCCCGAATTCTACCATGCATTAAGTTTATCAATGTCTTAATCTGAGCGAAATAAATATTCTTGTCCTTTTTTAAATGCCTGTTTTTCAGATACTGAGGTCGAATTTTCTCTAACTTGGATTAGTGTAGTAACCCTTGGACTTCCGGTCAAGGAACTGTCATTCGTGCTTTTGAAACACATGAGCCCGAAAAGTCGTTATGTAGTGTATATTTGCATCTGTAGCTCTCCCTTTTCTTTATTTTGAAAATTTCCAACATAAGCAATGAAAATGCGTGCTTTCAGTTACTTTGAGGAAATACAGGCATCACATCTGGAAGAGAAAGAAGGATATTTTTTCCAGACTTTTAGTACAAGACTTAAAATTAACAGGTACAAAACCTTGAAAACCCAAAATATTGTCAATAATTTTATCAAAAATGCTAATTTTTGATTTCTGTTCAGGGGGGCTAAAAATCTACTTCCGGTAATGGAATGAAAATCATTCAACCGTTAAATAACTGATTTGGCAAAGTAAAAGATGCCCTAACTTTTATGGTACATAGTTATATCCCGTATATAATTTTCACCCCTAAAATTAGGGTGTTGCGTTTCTATTGACGGTGAGTATATATGGGTTTACTACTACATTGCAACATCATACACACAGTGTTAATTATAACAAGCATTATGCGAACCAGAAAATGATATCTTCATATATTTTTTCTAAATAAATAAATTTACTGAATCAAACTTTAACGCCGCGCAAAAAGTCAAGTAGATATATGATGATTGAAAAATTCATAATTATCAATAATGACATACGTTTCAAAATCATAAATATCAATACATATCAATAATACAATATTCAAAGTGGGAAACTTTATATGATCATTTACATAGATGTAAATATGAGCGATAATAAAATAATTTCTCGTACAGGATTATCCGTAGCAAATAAAGTAGAAACAAAATATGCACCACTTTAATGCGATTTTTTTTTCTACAACAAGTAATTGAAACAGACGAAACAAAACAAATTACATTGTAAAATTTGGAGATTTTTTTCTGTCATAACCCTTAGAACTTTCATATCTGAGAAGTAATGCAAATATCAATTAAGTTTACACTATGTATCATTTATATAAGGAATATGGATATCTACATTTTTTTCTCCAATTTTTTTTTTTCTCAATCAATTAAAATAACATTAAGTCTTTATTTACATAAATATGATTTTAAAAAAAAACTTGTGATACAAAGAGCAAAATATAATCAAAAATAATGTTTAATGTTCCTAATATTGAGTCCAATGATTATTGGCATTAATAGTCTCAAGTCATGTAATGAAGCATATTATTAAAATAACATATGCTTTGATGAAATCTACGCAGATTGTAATTACGCAAAATAATTATTCATTATTGTGTTCGTTCTGCTTGCGTTATTAGAATCCTTTTTCTTATCTTGACTCAAAATGTAATCAAGATTTATCTTAACATAGCTATTTAGTAATAATATTTTTTTATTTAAATGGTTGCATTATTGCATATTCAAACATATTCTTAAATCAAGCTTTCTAAAAGACACATTAAAAAAAGCAAGATGTGTTTTAGAAAACTGATGCGCCCCGTATGGCAATATATCAAAGATAAAACTGTTTTTGAATGCTAATAAAATATATTGGAATCCAAAGTAATATATTTGTGAAATATGAAAGCCCTAGCACCACCTGGTCCAAAATTATAATTGAAAAGAAGGTTAAAGTCCAGGGAAAAATGGTCAACGTTGCTGGCTTCTTAAGAAAGGACTTATCACAAGGATTACAAATGTGAAGTATGGAAGCCCTACTGGTAACCCTTCAAAGGTAATGGCAATGGTCAATTTTTTAAGAAAAAGGTCAAACTCAAAGGTCAAAGGGTCAAAGTTCTTGATATCCAATGAAATGTCTTGTCACAAAAATTGAATATGTGAAGTAAAAGAGCCCTATTGCTATCCCTTCAAAAGATATGATCAAGTTTTTTTAAGTAGGTCAAACTCCAAGGTCAGGGTCAAAGGGTCAAAGTTCTTGATATCGTAGGAAAGGTCTTTTCACAAGGATTACATATGTGAAATATGAAAGCCCCAGTACTTACCGTTACATAATAAGTTGTGGTCAAATTTTTTTCATAAGTACATAAATCTCCAAGGCCAAGATCAAAAGGTCAAAATTATTGGTATCCAATGAAAGGTCTTGCCACAAAAAAATACAAAAATGAAGTATGAATGTCCAAAAGATGTGGCCAAAGTAATAGATTTGATTTTCTATTTAAAAATTTGTCAATTTCCAAGGTCAACAGGATAAACTTGGTGGCGTCCAAAAAAAGGTCTTGTCACGAGGATAATACATGTGAAATCTGAAAGGCATAGCCCCGATCAATTTAAAGTCAGAGCAAGGTTAAAGTTTTTGCAGACAAACAGTCAAACAGCAAGACAACAAGACAGACAGACAGACGGATGGACAAGACAAAAACTATATTCCACCGAAACTTCGATTGCGGGGGTATAAAAACTAACCCTTGAAAAATATATTGTAAAGCAAGGTATTATAATTATTTTTTGTGGTATTTGAATATTAGGTAACTTTGATGAGTTACGCTATTTATTTCTATTATACACTTAGTAATAAATACACGTTTTTTGCATATGCGATATGGCTGACGTCACAATAGCCGTATCAGCCCTGCAGGGCTGATATGGATTTGCAGGGCTGATAACATATATCAGCCCCGCAAATCCATATCAGTCCTGCAGGGCTGATCGGCTATTGTGACGTCAATATCACACCCTTAGTAAATTAAACCACAAAAACAGTACTTGTGATCATACACAATTTTTGGTTGGTTCATATTCTATTAATTTTAACTTGTTGACAATAAGGTGAATCTTAATTTACAAAATTAATACATGTAATAGATTATTTTCAAATTAGGATCGAGTCCATTGAAATAGTAATAGAAACAAACCCAAATCGTATGAGACAATAGACCATGTACATGTATGTAAGAAGTCCGTGCATGATTATTTACTTATTTTCTTCTTAACTTAATGTATGCTGTACTTTATTACTAAGTATGTAATAAACATATTAATACATACCCTTTTCCACATCACATCCTGTATCAGCCCTCGACCAATATCAGCCCTCGGGCCTTCGGCCCTCTGGCTGATATTGGTGTCTCGGGCTGATACAGGATGTGATATGGAAAAGGGTATGTATTATTCTCTATGTATTCAGGGGTAATTAAAATACAAAATTTTCCTATAAATCTCTGCAGAAATAGACAATAAAGTGATGTTATTCACAACAATAGAATAATTTACTCCAAAAGTCAAAACAAAATGAAATGCGACCAAAATAAACAAAAATCAGACGGAAGATCAGAGGCCATGGTCAAGTAAACATCCCTTTTCGACCAATCAAATCATGATATCATTTTTGCGTTGATTAACACAACTAAATCCCTGAATGTAAGATATAAAAATAAAAATCGTTTACATAGCGTCAACAGCAAAGGCGTTTGAGAGCAGTTTTGAACTCTTGTATGTGATAAAAATAAATAATAGGGTTTAAAAAACTGTTTAAACTTAGAAGTAAGAATGATAATAAAAATAATGGTGAATCTGATGTCTGACTTATAATATTCATGCTCCCTAACGGAAGAATTACTATATATGGAGTAGAAGATACGGTTAATAAGAGCAGTAAACAATCGACCAGTTTCATAGACTTGAAAAGACGTTTTCTTTTTAATGTGCTTACTTGTTCTGATGTATCTGTCGACATGCCTGAATAACGTTTCAGTAGAACATACATCGCTACACCGTAAAATATTAGAGTGAAAAACAGTAACGCCACATCGAAAAAAAATCACAGTCCAAACAAATACATCAAAGTTGTTTGTGTATATTTCTACAAGACTACACACAGTGCTAGCATAGTGTTCAGAGGGAGATATTAAAGAAGACAGAGTTACCACAATTCCTAACCATCCCAATATCTACACGATAAATTTCCATCTGTTTTTAAACAGTTTTACATCCAAATCATTTTCCGAAATTACAAGTAATCGATGAAAACTTATGCATAAACTTTGAAAAAGAGACATTATAAAGCACGAGGAAGATAAAACAGTAAACAAAATGCATAATTCCAAAGATTTGGAAAAGGGGGAGAACATTCGACGAATTCCGTGCAAAAAATGCACTAAACCCATAAATAAAATCGTTAACAGATAAACCTAAAACCAATCCAAAGTAAGTACCCTTTCTCAGATTACCATTTTTACAAAATAGCAGAACCCCTGCACCATTAGTAGTCATGAGAGCTAATCCTATTAACAATGCAAATAATAACTTCCACGAAAAAGAAATGTATTCATCAACTCCTGTTGGATTTTCATATGTCCGCGTTTGTGTTTCATTCCTTGCCTTTTCTGAACCTTTAACCCCTGCAGTAACTTTGTTTAATTCTGAATCCAGTTGCGAGTTTTCTTTTCCTGGACAGATATCGCTTGAGTTACACATCCCTCTATTTTCCTCCATACATTTATCATATTCCGTAGAATTATCTGGTTTAGAAGTCGTTTGTATGTTTGCATTGTCACTTGATTCCAAATTTGATTTGCTTCCAGCTTCAACAGTTGTTGCACTCAGCATCGCGTTCGAATCATCTTTAGCCTTGACTGTTTGAAATGTCGTTGTTTGCATGCTGGTTACTTCTCGGTAAATTATAAAGAATAATAAAAGATTTATGATTGTTCATGCGCTGTAGGAATCCTCTACCGCTTTGGATGATGTCCACATATTGCCCTTTGTTGTACTTCAAATACTATAAAGGATGATACTGCTTGCCCCCTTAAATATGACGAAAAGAAAAGAATCTCAAAAAGCAAACAAATATCATTGTCTATGGAGAGTAACTATTTATTTAGGAATTTTACACCCATATCCAGTTGTGATTAATGTTTAATTTTCGTGCAATTCGAAATTGGCATTGATTATGCTATAGAGAGAGAAAGAAAGAAAGAGAGAGAGAGTCTTTCATAAAAAGTGTGCCCAAAACACCTTATATATTTTCTCCATTGACATCCTTTGGTGTTGAAATTTGCACGAGAAATAAACATTAATTATTACTCTACTCTTTTCTTAGATTAAGATAGTAGGGGTGACTGTGATATTAAACACAGTACTTTTGATACTATACAGTCTTATTTTTATGTACACATTCTTTTAATCTTTGAGACAATATGCTACTACATGCATGTCAGTAGTCAATGCATATCAAGCTGATATGTGATGTATACATTTTATTAATAAGTATACATTAAACATAATAAAACATTCTCTTTTCCACATCACATCCTGTTTTTGCCCTAGTTCAATTTCAACCTTCGGGCCTTTCGCCTTCTATTGATCTTAGGGTCTCGGGCTAATAAAGGGTGTGATATGAAAAAAATGAATTTATTATTCTCTATTTAACCTAGAGGCTGATATTTTGAAATCAACTCATTTATTCTTAATAGAGGTAGGAAAAAAATAAAAGCAATTACATAATGATAGGGAATGTAAGATTCCGCTAATTTAAATAAAGAAAGAACGAGCTAATAAATTTTTCAACTATTTTTTCTTTGTCTAATATAATGACAAGAATATTTGATTCTTTTAAATCCTATTATACAATGTATATTTACCCTAAATTTTATTTTCTGCCAAATGGCGGGGTCAATCAACTTTACACAATATACTGAAATTAAGATGCAGTGCAGATTTGTACATCAAATGCAGGCATTATCGATATTAATTTTCTCAATGTTTAGGTACATGTACTCATTTTTCATTGTTGAAAGTTAAAATATTGTCATACATGTTTATAGTATTCACTGTTTAAAGTTAAAGTTTGTCACACCAGTATTAATTCTTCATTGGTTTCTTCCTTATCTTCCCAAAGTATTCATCTGGTCATCTATACTGATATCTGTGACGATTTTTAAAGGATACACTTTTTGACAATGGCTTTTCAGCCTCTTTTCAAGCATTTACTATATTTACTATATTGCCATCGCTGGTAAACTAGGTCCATCAATATTAGATTGTTTTTACTTAACGGCAGGCCAGAGATAAGATTTCCTAGCCATTTCTTGAGGCGTTTTTGTTTCAATGCCCAGAATATTTTTTACATTGTGAATCATACTGTCCCAAGATTTGGGGACCGATTCTTATTCCTCAACTACCTCTGCTGTATTACCATGCAGAGGTGCATCAATTGCTATGTTTACATTGTCAGGTACATGAAGAACATTTCTAGAAACTTGTGCAAGTACGTTATTCTCACTCTGCCACGAGCGGCGTTTGTCTGGGGACGATATGTCTAAATAACTGCAAGTATCATCATCATCGACCATAACATTTAACGGGGGCTCATTTAGTTCGGCAATTTTATTTGCCGAAGAATCTTCGCAATACAGTTAAGGTGCGCAATGGAAATATCGACTAAATTTTGTATTTAAAAATGTATTCGTAATCGGGATGGCGATTATTTTTAGTACATTATTTATATCGGATAATTGTAATTATGATTAATAGCTTCATATCGAAGACGATTATATTTTATATTTAGACTAGTCACGTGATGCAGCAGTCACGCGATTTAAGCACATTGACTTGAAGTACTGATGTTACATATAAATGTCACTAGTGCAAGGGCATAACTAAATTAAATTTCCAAGTTTAGTACATAAATATTTTCAACACGCATTGTAGTTTCTAAAAAGTGCTGCGATCCTGTCTAAATTCTGCAATTTCATTGTTAAAATTATACTTGTATGACCGAACGTTATATTTTTTGCTGGTCAGCGGCATGAAATATTGATAATATAAAATTATTTTTAAGATTTCATCAGGATCGCAGCACTTTCCAGATACCTTAATAGTTCTGTAGTTGAAATGTAAAAGCTTACTTTGATCCATAGAGTGTATGCCCTTGCACTAGATCGATTTATTAAGACCTCCCACATTACCCTCCGAGGTACTTGCATACAATTATATGGCAGTGTCAATTAAATACGTAATGCACAGAAAATATATTAATAAAATAGTAAAGAAGACATTAAATTCAAGTTATTGTCCCATATAATATCTGTAAATAGTGTTTTATTTAATTAGAGAATACATATTTTGTTGAGAAAATATTGCTGAATCTGTCTCTCACTGCATACAAACTACGTCACGTTGTAAAAAATGACGTCATATTGACAAGTGTATTGCGATCAGTGACTTGTTTATAACTTGTTATGTGGGATTTAACTAACGACAAAACGACACGCTGTAGTAAGTTTTTATGTCGTTTGATGATTTCTTACTAGTGAAATTAGCAAATAAACTCATTTTGTGGTATTTTTAAGAGATGTTGTATGACGTATATTGTGTATGATGTCATAGTCAATTTTCCCGTACAAGTTAGGCTCCGCCTCCTTTTCGTAACCTTAACTGTGCTGCGTTTAGTACTGACAGAAAGCAGATTGATAAATTTAATTTTCAAAAGCTGTAAATCTTGTTTCAAACATCGCATCGACATCACGTCTCGACCAATACGCTTTAGACGCTGAGGTCCAATCATTTCTAGAATCATTACCAGTAGTCTTCATAGAATGGCTCTTACCAGAGCCACGAGGTAGTGGTTCCTTACCAGGAACTCTAGTGTCATTAGCCTCTTTTAGAGGCAAAATCCCTTTTCCCCGACTCTTTAGAGCTTTTAGACACATGTTTTTTTTTATCTTTATCTTTACCCATCATGCGGATACATAAAAGGAACACTCCCGCGAAAGAAAATGTTTTTCTCGATATCGATAACAACTTTTCCGAGAAAGAAGATGAGCATGCGCGGAAGTAGGTAGCGCTGATTGGGTTTGGGGAGTGGATAAAATTTGACTCGGCGATAGAAACAAATTCCGGGAATGAGTAGCTATTGTTAACTCTAACAGGTAAGTATGATGGGAGGCAGGTACTAACCTTTTTATAACTCGCCTATAATTCGGACAAAGATTTGGACCAAAGATTAACTGGCTAAAAAACCGAGTATATACGGTACTCTGTACGCCAGCTAGCTACAAACTTTTAGAATAGCCTTACATATACCCTTACACAAATCTAGAATATTCTAGTTATTGTAAATACAAGATGTTACAGGAACATTCTGGATATATTCAAACTCAAGAAAGTTCTAGGAAACAATAACCATCATGTTGACCATTCTGGAACATTTAAGAAATGTCTTTCTATTACTTAATATTTCTATAACTCAACCCATCACTCAAAATTCAAAAGTCTTAAGTCCAATCGTCAGGGGTATTAAATTCTTTGTAAAGTAGGTCAAAGGCCAACTGAATTGTAATGCTGGTATTTCTCATGTTTTATGACAATCACTGTACATGCTAAATAGGATAGAATTACCCCTTTAAATGTCGAAAATATGCAACATATTGGAAACTTTTAACTTTATAGTGAAATAAGTAAAAGAACAAGTTCAAGTGTCAGGAGGTCGGTAACCATGTAAATTTACAAATGCCATGGCTCCAAGCAGCAAATGTGCAAACTATCTAGTCCATATTTCTTTCAGTTCTTTAGAAACAAGGTTGGACAGATTCCGGCTAAAGTGATCCCTTAGTGCAAAATGTGACCTAGGAAAAAGTTTCTTTTTTGTAAACATTGATCAAACTCCAAGGTCAAATGATTAAATTTTGTTAACAAAAATAATTGTCTTATCACATGGATTCAATATATGTGAAAAATTGTAGCCAAAGCTTCAACCAATCAAAAGTGATGGGCAATGCTCAGGCTGATACGCAGAGACAGACGGACAAAGCAAATGTTTTAAAAACTGGAATCTTCGATGAAAAGGTAAAAGAAAAACAAGTATCATGCATGTATATCTTTTTTATTGAGTGTAGGCATGTCGGGTATGTATCTAATTAAAGCAATTTATTAAATTGTTATCGCCTCACAAAACAAATTCTTGATTTAATAATTCCTTTGACATCATACAGTTTCCATAAGTATATAAATGGATTTGCAAGAGAATTCAAAACGCATAATGAAATTAACACACGATTGACATTTACGAATTTGAACGACGCGTTGTCATTCCATAATACAAAAAGAAAAGGTCCTGTACAAACTACCAAAAGCATTATTAATAACCCAACTAATTTCAACGAACTGACAACTTTTCTCTGTCTCTGTGAGAGCAATTGGCGACAACTCTTAGACTGTGCGTTTTCGTGACAGTTCGTCTTCCTTTCGTTTGTAGAACTGGGAGGATGCTTCATTTGAACCTGAATTGTTGTAACATTTATGGACGTGTTATTTGTAGTAGGATTAACAATGTTGTAAGTTTTTAAAACATGGCGAACTGTGATCGAGTACAAGGTTATCGTCAATGATAACAGAGCCAAAGAAAGAAACTTTATGTAAATAGAGTGTGCCAAGTAATGTCCATGATAGACAAAAGACAGAGCACGTTGACTGTCATTTAATACATCAAATTCCCTTTGAGGAGGCGAAACGAGAACACAGTATACAATTGTCACGGCAACTGAACTGCCGAAACAAACGTAATATTTCCTTTTGTCTTGAAAAATATACAAATTCCATTTCTCTTTACACAGTACTAGGTATCTTTGTAAACTTATTAAAAATGTCTGCAAGAGTGATAAACACAGGTCATTAAGCATCATTACTAATTGCAGGACATTCAATTCTGTGTTCTTGATTAAGGAAGGTTTGAAAAAACGTGGAATGGCACCTAGGATTCCGAGCCCGATCGCAAAATCACTAACGCACAACATAAGTACTAAAAAGAGATATGGATTTTTTCGTACATTCTTGTCTTTCGTTAAAATAACAAACACTGCTCCGTTTACCAGCAAATCTAGTATACCAATGACCAACGCTGTGAACAACATTACATCGTGTTTGACAGGCATTGAACAGTTCATGTGTTCGTTTGATGTTCAGTTGCTGGGATAAGTTTTATACATGTCGCTTTTTGTAGAGTCTTCTTGAAATAAGTGCCTTTTCTTTTGATGCCTCTTCAAAATATGACGTCAGGGAAGCATTAAAATAAATTTATAGTTGTGCGTTAATGTCAAAACATTAATAATTTACAGAACATATTTTTTTACCCCAAAAACAAAGTTTAAATTCGTATATAGAAAAATTCCACTTTTTATGACAAAAACCACACATCTTTTACCAATGACGTTTGAAATAAGGCTTACACGACCTCTATATGAAATTTGTTAAAAGCATACATTTGACCTGAAAATGCTAACTATTCGAGATTAACCAATCATGTGAGGTGTATTTTATTAATTTGAAAGCAACATCTTTAGTAAATATATTGATAGTGGTATACTTTAGTAAAATGTGATGTAAAAATAAGATAATCCATAGTCCGTGAAAATACATAACAAATATGCAAAGCTTTCAGGTGAGACGAATCTGACGAAATCAAATCTACCGTGCAACTAAGGCTGCTGAAAATAGGATGATCACTGCTGATGTCGTGATATTAACAATTACGTCTCAGTCTGTTATAAAAGTAATATAATAACAAACGATCACAAACAATAATTTGATGGACAAATAATACAATTTTGAATAAAATTCTTATAAAATTATTCAACATTCGCTCTTCGAGTATTCTTACGACATTAGGAATTTACGACATACTTTTTTTTCAGATTACCATTTCTACAAAATACCATAACCCCTGCACCATTATAATCATGATAGCTATTTCTATTGACAATGCAAATAATAACTTTTACGAAAAAGAAATGATTTCATCCATTCCTATTGAATTTTCGTATGTCTGCGTTTGTGTATCATTGTTTGCAAATTCTGATCTTTTAACCCCTGCAGTAGTTTTGATTAATGCTGAATCCAGTGGAGAGTTTTCTTTTCCCAAACAGATATCGCTTGAGTTACTCATCCCTCTAGTTTTCTCCATATATTTATCATATTCCGTAGAATTATCAGGTTAAGAATTCGTATGTATGTTTGCATTGAAACCTGATTCAAGATTTGATTCGCTTCCAGCTTCAACAGTTGTTACACCCAACATCGCGTTTAAGGAGGAAAGCCACACCTACTTTTTAATTTATAGATTTCTGAGTCGTCCTTTTTAAACAATGGTTTCAGCATTGAAAGCCCGACATTAGCTCTCAATTATTTTATATGATTTTTTTTTTTTTTTTTTTTTTGCATTTTTTCAAAGAAAATGAAAAAAAATATTTACATCAAAATAAGACGCTTTCATGTAAAAACATTTGCTGTAAATGAATGCATCACATTATTATCTAATAAAATATGTGAGGAAAAGTCGTATAGATATTAGAAATTTTTTAATAAAAAATATTTATGAAAATGAAACACATAATTTTTTAATATTTTTAAATTTGTGTTAAAGTCTTCTTAAAACCAGTCAAAACTGGGGAGTACATGTTCTTAATCATATTTATAAAAGAAATTGAAACAAAATAGCCAAATTTTAGAGAAATTATTGTGTTTTAATATCGGCCAATCCCAATCAAAATTAAACTGATCCCAATCATAATTGTACAATGTTGGATATAACATTTCCAAAAGAACACTGATCTGATTATGTGAAATAAGGGTTAAAACATTATTGAACTTTACAATAACAAGATTTTTCATTGTAAATATATGAAGAGGCAATAAATTAGTAGTTTATTCATTTTGTGTTAATTTAACATAATGATGAGAATATTTGAATATTTGAATTTATACGTCATATCATACAATGTAAATTTACAATATTTTCTATTTTATGCCAAATGGTGGTTCAGTCAACTACACAAAATACTCTGAAATTAAGATGCAATGTTGAGAGCGTACGTAAAAGACAGGTATTATCGAAATTCATTTTAGGTACATGTATTAACTATTCATCGCTTAAAGTTAAAATTTTGTAATATGAGGGTTGTCCCATAAAATCGTGGACAAGTTGTCTCGCATGAATAATAATCATCACTGCGTTCTGAAATTTTCACTACTTCTTAGTACATATTTTCTCAATAAATATAGCAAATTTCAAATAGATATATGCATAAATAAACGAATTATGAGATTTAATATTATGTATTGTAACGCCTTACGGCGCACGGATGATAACGTCAAAGTGCCTGAAACAGCGTCAGATACCTCAAGTTTCATCTTTTCACTTAAAATAAAGTTGGATAAGTCGCACTTAAATTTCGAAATTTCATTTGAAGCACACACGTAAGTCTCCAAAAACAATTGAGGAACCAATCTGGCACAAATGTACGATCTTCTGAAAATTTATTAGTAAGATACGGACAATATTCCAACATCATTCAGCTAATAGACAATCTTATATTGATGCGGTCAACATTGACAGCGTCTTTAGCTATTACAATTGTAGTTTGTCTGTAAATTTTGTACTACCTAGAGACTCGATCAAGAAAGACTTTACTCAGAAAACTCCCATTTCATTTATGTATTAAAGATTTGGCAATTTTGGGGGTTTTTTTCTTTTCCTTCTGTATTCATTTAAAGTTTTATACGGCTTTATTACACCATCTAAATCATAGCGAAGTAATCTCCGGTGCGCCGTAACGTCACCAAACGTCACCATTTTTCGTGTGTTCTGTTTACCACTTTCCCAATTCAAATGCCCAGGAAACTGTCAAAATTTGACCAAATGCATTGAAAATCTTAAGAAAACAATAAAATAAATTAAGGAATTGAATAAGGATAATTTTTACCCTAACCTTATAGTATTTAAGTCTTTTGTTTTAAATCAATACTCCTCTATTCTCTTATAAAAGCTTCGTTTTTTGACCGTGCGCCGTAGGGCCTAACCCTGTGCACATTCAAGCACTAGAAAATCTATATTTTTATGTATATTTTATCCAAAGCATTACAATTAACTTAAATATGATATATAAACATTCACTGAAAGTTTCAGCTTATTACGTCCATTATTTTTCGAGAAAAACGCTTTGTCCACGATTTTATGGGACAACCCTCGTACATGGGGAAAATATATGTTAAAACAGTAAACAACATTAAGTGGAAACTATGGGGTTCGTCCCGTTATCAAAAGCCATCTTAAGAACTTGTTTATGATCCAAATAATTTATTTTATGGTTAGATAAGGACAATTCTTCAAGCAAACCGATCACATCCTAGTATCGACTTATGTCTGAAAACCATTGAAAACTGACCTTCTGGTGGAGAAGTGCCCTTTGGTGGAGAAGTGCCGTCACTGCATATAGATGTTCATATCAAGAAGACACCGTTCTCAGTTGTTTTAAAAAAATTTTGCTTTTACATTCACACTGGGTTGACTCTTTTTTTCCAATTTCAATTGACCAATCAAAATTGATGTAACTTCATTATTTGACAATGCAAAAAAGAAAATGAGAAGATCATGAATAGACATTGTATATAAAATTGAGCTATTAATCTGTAATTAGAGAAAAGTTCCAACTTTAAATGAAAAAGTTAATACATACCAACTCGGAAAAGAAAACGAGAATTGAATCAACAATAGGAAACTTGTCACATTGATTCCTATAGAGTCTAATGCCAAACACCTTTAAGATTTGACTCTTTTATAGAAGTGTCCCTACTGCGAAGAAAATCTTATATCAGTAACAAAAGAACAAACAATTTTCAATTAACTTTATAGAATGACTGTGTTCATATTCACACTGAGGTGACTCCTTCTTCAGTTTCAGCTGTCTAAGCAACATTGATATATCTTTTTTTTTGATAATGCAGAACGGAAAAAATCACGCACAGACGTCATATGCAAAAAAAATTTATGAACTTTGTACTTTACGACAACTGAGATGACGCTTTAGATGTATTCTTTTTTTGATAACTTCAAGAAAACGTTTTGTCAAATATATTTGTTATCCGTTTTTTCATCAAAAAGAAGCAGATGCTTCTTGTTTTCAGAACTTTATTAATTCTGATATTCCGTGCCGAGATCGTGTTAATTAAATTTGTCGTGTTTGCTTGTCAACATTTTGTGAATTATATGATATTTACAGAGAGTTTAATGTATTGCAAGGTTAAATATTTTGGCGAATTCACGCAAAACTTGTGCATTTTTTTTAAACCAAGTTTTATAAATATAGTAATATGATTTATGATTTATAAATAGACAAATAAACTTTCAAGCTTTTTAAATATTGCCATTGATGATCAAATCACCTGCCATGATATTAGAAATCATGAGCTTGAGTATATCGTAGGGAATAATTATATAAGGAATAAAATGGACTGTTGTAAAGTCCTACATTTTGACTTAAAGATGTGCTACAATAATCATCGTAATAAATATATATATATATTCTGAACCAAATATATTTGAGTAATCTGTCATTGTTATAATTGTATCTGCAACTCGTTTTACTAAGACTATAAATAGTTGCTGAAACACTATTTGAAAGTCCTAAACATGATCTTGTTATTAGAAAATGAGAAAATGAGTGCTTACCACTGAATTTTATTCAAAGATTCTATTGTTATAGAAGTATTTGTTTGCTTACAACTTTTATAATATGTTTCAGAAAGATATGGAGATAACGAACAGTATTCATTATCAAAGTCCATAAAACAATACAAGATAGGCGCAGAGCAAGCACGGACATCCGAAACATCAGAGGTGGGATCAGGTGCCATGGAAGAGTGAGCATGCCATTCTGACCGGTCGCATTGCCATATGCTCCTTGTCATGATCGGGAAATAATGGTTAAAAACCGTGGTTAATTCATTGTATAAACAATTGACTGAAAATTTGTTTGAAAAACCGTCAGTTAGCATTTGACTCAACGAAAAATTGTATTTGTTGATAATGTGTTTTTCACTATAGAATTCAACGGAGAATATTTTTAAAACATCCCCCAACGTAAAACGAATATTCCTTTTTACAGGTAATATGGACTGTCATTTCACAAATTCCTACCAAAGCTATTTGTGTTTCCCGGGGGGGGGGGATTTACTAATATACAAAAATGACAGAAAATGTAATTTTCTCACCAATTTCAAGGTAGTTTATTACAAAACATAGTATATTTTTAAACATAAACGTTTGTTTAATTTTTTACGTGTTACACATCAGAAATGTTTAAGGAACACTTAGTTATATTCAAGACTATTTCAAAATAAGGTGATGCTTGAAAATCCGATTTCAATGGAAAATATCGTCTACCCCCTTTTTTCAAGAGCTAGAATTAAGATAATTTACCATTAAGCGCTGTTATTAAAAAAATTCAACAATGACCATTGAAATGTTCTATGAATTCAACAAAAAAAAATTATGAAGACATTCCTATTAATACAATATTTTAGAACAACCCTCGCATGATATTATTTTAAAGGACTGGAGTTGGCATTATTAAAAATCGTTATGAATTTTATCGGAATAAGAATGTAACCATCACTAGCGATACCGAGTTCTCTCAATAAAAGATAATCAAAGTACTCAGAAGTACAGAGAGCCGGGCTCATTTACAGAGTAGAATGAATTTCTTACATGAATCACGTTTATATTCTGATGAAAAAATTATTTAAAAACTATCAATATAAATGTTAAGACACTGACAGTGAGTTTTTCAATCTTAATACCACGGTCCGATTTTGTCGGAATCAGAATTAATCTGGTACCGCAGCTGAATGGAAACAAACAGGCCAGTCTGGTTCCCTCTCCTGCTTAACCTCGTATGTGTAGAGAACTACGATAACAATGATTATCAAAAATCCTTACGCTAATGAACTATGTTCTTTGACATAGGACTGAAGTTTTCAAAGTCATTACTACTAATGTTTATTTATATAGATAAAACTTCTTCTTATTTTTGTTGCTTTATTTAGCGTCTGTATTATCTCAAAAGCGGTTGAGAGTAAGAACTATATTTTTGCACGTAACTTTAAAATGGCGACTATGGGGTTGACTTCCTGCCTTGAACACGATCACATAAGCCGGCAATTGCTCTTTGAGCAATAAGCCCGGCTAAAAAGTACTTCAAAATTCCGAGAGTCAAGAGAGCTTTCTGACTAAATATAAACAGTAAAGTATCAGGTTAACATCTAGCTAATTCTTTGGTCTATGACTTTTCATGGCAATTTCAATCAATTATTAAGTCTAATATTATCTTATATTTGTCATGTAAATTGTAGAGTTATTTTGTGAAACCGGTAGAAAGGGAATTCTCAGATATATACATAGCACCTGTTTCAAGCTCTGATATCAGTATTACATTTTTACCCTGCTACCTTTTAAGTTTGTTCCTATGAACATTGCGCTTGACGAATTTTGGGATCTTCACGTCTATTTATGTGGGGTTTTTTTTAAAAAGCATTCACCGACGCATGTTATCATAATGAACTTAAAGCTTGCTTATCATAATAGTTTATTGAGGATTTTTCCATGAAATACAATAAACATATGCTCTTTACGACATTGCAAAATCGATAGTGTTATTCAAACCAAGTGACAAGGAAAAAATTAATATTTTTCTTACATGTATGCATAAAAATTTATTGAATCTTAATTATCTCTAAAACTTCTCATTAAAATCCATGGATATATATTGATACTTTAATGCCACTCAGCAAGCCAAAGGCTATTACATAAATGAAAACAGTCATACATACCAATAATATCATACACGTACATATCAAAGTCATAACATCAATACATATCAATACATATCAATAATACAATACTGTACGTGTACATAAATTTGCGTATTCATAATTTAGCGCTATCAAGTGATATGGAGCTGTTGGCGTAATCATGAATCCGCGCTACACATATCCCCGCTGTATATTATATAAATAAATAATTTTTTAGCGGTACTCATGAATTATCGCTCCAAAGTCTCTAAAATATGTAGCCCGTTTTTTAAGTACACATATAGTATTTAACTTCGCAGAACAGTTAAGGTTACAAAAAGGAGGCGGAGCCTAAATTGTACGGGAAAACTTGACTATGACATCATACACAATATACGTCATACAACATTTCTTTAAAATACCATAAAATGAGTTTATCTGCTAATTTAACCAGTAAAAAATCATCAAATTACATAAAACTTACGACAGCGTGTTGTTTTGTCGATAGTTAAATCCCACATAACAAGTTATAAACAAGTCTCTGATCGCAATACACTTGTCAAAATGACGTCATTTCTTACAACGTGAGGTATTTTGTATGCAGGGAGAGACAGATCAAGTAATATTTTCTCAACAAAATATGTATTCTCTGATTAAATAAAATATCATTTACAGACATTCTATTGGCCAATAACTTGAATTTAATGTCTTTTTCACTATTTTATTAATATATTTTCTGTACATTACGTATTTAATTGACACTGCCGTATATTTGTATGTAAGTTCATCGAAGGGTAATGTTGGGGGTCTTCATAAATCGATCTAGTGCAAGGGCATACACTCTATGGTTCAAAATAAGCTTTTACATTTCAATATAGAACTATCAAGGTATTTGAAAAATGCTGCGATCCTGAAGAAATCTTAAAAACAATTTAATTATATCAATATTTCATGCCGCTGATCAGAAAAAAGTTTAGTATTAAGTCATACAAGTATAATTTTAACAATGAAATTGCAGAATTTAGACAGGATCGCAGCACTTTTTAGAAACTACAATGCGTGTTGAAAATATTTATATACTAAACTTGGAAATTTAACTTGGTTATGCCCTTGCACTAGTGATATATACATAGGCAATTTAGCCACATATGATCCACATATGCATCGCCTTTCATATGAGGATCATATGTATATACATTATCATATGAGAATCATATGTGGCAAATCATATGAGAATCATATGATTACATATATGTAAATCATATGATGTAATATACATATGATTCTCATATGACAGATCCTGCATATGAGAATCATATGAATATTCTGACAATAATCATATGAGAATCATGTGAAACTGATCATATGAGAATCATATGAAACAATGTTCACTAATTTGTCCTTGTTATACTCAGGTAAAATTCATACAAATGTTTTGACTGTGATCATATGAGAATCATATGAAACGGTGATCATATGAGAATCATATGAAACAGTGTTCACTTATCTGTCCTTGTTATACTGAAGTAAAATTGCAATTTCAATAATATATATCAAAAGATAAATTTAAATGTACATTAATTCAAAAGAATTTGTTAGTAATTAATTATATGTAAAGTTCTACTCTGTTTACCCTACCCCCCCCCCTCTTTCCTTCTAAAAAAAACCTTTCACAATTTTTTTTCTGTTATAATGCATTTCCCAGACAAAATAGATAAAGAATAAATTAATTTGTTTTTCATTTTAAATCTTTTGGGTTTGGCTAAGTAAAATTAAAATAATTCCGTATTTTTCTCCGAGCCTGTTTTGTCTTTTATCGGATGAAAATATACGTCCTTTTTGACGTCACTGCTGCAGAAGACGTGTTGGGTGTTTGGAAAAGGCAAGTGATCTTCTAACTATATTTTAAAAAGACTTTTGATTCATTTTGTTTAAATATCATTTCATTATGGTTACAGGTGCGTTTGAACTCCCTATATACTCTTATCACTTGCATCATGCATGTAATTGTTAAATCAATGCATTTCGTAAACCTAACGTTCGTGATCTGTAAGTAAGTTTGGATAAAATTTGTTTCTGAATGAATGTAAACATTACATGTTAGGCTAAAGGCATTACTACTTTTTAAAACTTGAATTTGCTTTCGTTTTGTTACGTACTGATAGTGAAAGTAGAAACTTTGTATGTCAGTTAGCGTTATGTATGTTGAGATCGTTATCAAGTCCGGATTCCTTCTTCAACTTAATGACAAATGTTTGTTTTTATGGCCTATAGATGCATTCGGCAACTTGAGTTCAGTGTCACAGTGCTGTTTTTTTTTTCAGTCCAAAGAGCCCGAAGCTGATAAGACTGGCGATTGATCATGAAGCTGATTTGACAGACGATTGAATCATCACAATATTGAAGGTAAAAATGAATACTTGCAATAAAATATCAAAGTATCTGTAATGTCTCTTTATGACAAAATATTTCTTTATAATTTTTTTTTGTTCTTTTATAATTCTACATTGTTTGCATGGCTTCATCAAAAATAAATTCAACTCAACTCAATACTCTAGAAATTTTATTCTACATTATAATTTTAATCCAGTGCACTTAAAATATGCAAAGTATGAATAGATTTTGCTGGCTGTAAAGGCTATGAAACTATATAGTATACAATAACTTTTTGGGGAGAGGGGGAATAAATTGGATTTTTGAATTTCAACTAAAAATTTATAACAGTGACATCCAACTTTAAAGTTTAAATTTAGGTATAAATACATGTGCATGTGTGTTGAAAGAACATCAGCTAGCTAATCTATTGAATATTTACATCTATGTATTCATTGACTGACAATTATTTTTTCCCCCAACACTAGTGAATGGTGCGCGTGCCTATAGCTTCGGATTAAATGTTACATATATTTAAGACTATAGAGAACCTAAAAACTTGTACTCTCTCTTTTTAATAGTTTAAGTTTTAGTTAAATGTATTCTTAGAAAATATCTACTGTGTTTGACTATGAGTATTTGTCTTACAGGTTCAATATACAGTCAGCCTCTCATAAGATAAAGAACAAATCCAAAGATCCAAGTCTTGCTTCAAAGTTAAGGTAACTACACACTGTTAAATAAACTTTGTTATAGTCTTCCTAAAAGTTTGGGATATCTTGGAATCACAATGTCTGTTTTTCTGCCTGTCTATTTGTCTGTAGTATTTTTTGTCCAAAAATAATATACATGTATTTGTATCAGAATCTTTTTAATTTAATGACAATCTGAATTAATATATACTGTTTGAACATTCCAAATTTAATTGTCAAAATTTCAAAAAATTGCTTTTTATGATTTTATTATGAAGCATATCTTTCAATAGTGTAATTGTTTTTCAAATTACATCATAGGATTCCTCAAAACACCTAGTATAACATATATAACGTTAGTTTTATCTTGTATCATATCTGTGTCAGTGAATTGGGCATACATTTGTTTGCTGATTATACCTAAGTAACTTTTATAACTCATAGAATTTAAGAATTATTTTATTTTTACTTTTGAAATTTTTGTAGAGACCATTCTGTGCCATAAAGAAATCGTTCAGGAAGAGGAGAAGTGGTGGATATTCATTTTTGGTATGGTACAGTTCAAACAGATTTTCAAAATGGTCATGGAAGATCAAAGGGAGGACAACTGAAAAAGTTGAAAGATAAAGAAGGAAAAAGAACAAGGAAATATATGGAATAATTATGAAATGGGGAGGATGTACACAATCTTGTCTGAATTTGAGCTGTGACAATTTCCCATTTTCGTATTGTATGCTGGAATAATCAATAACTTGATTTTTCATAAATTTACAATAGAGAATACATGACATGTTATTGCTGATATTTCAATTTTGCTTTGGACACTTTCATGTCATATGGTATTTTTATACATGAACTAATTATGTTATTCATTTGTACATGTACAGTATACATGTTTAACTACTAAATCATTTTGCTGAAATCTTATAATTTGTACTCATGTTAGAATATGTTAAATACATGTATCGACAAATGCTACTGACTTGTTTGTATATTTTCTTGTTTAAAATGTACACTGTGAAAAATAAGTTATTTCTCTTGATGAAAATAATTTTATCAAAAAAGTTGTGTAAGCATTTTAAGATATTTTAAAATATTTAACCAATGAAGATAGATCATTGTAATGTAATGAATTTTCATCTAAAGCAGAAATATCTGATTTTTAAATGTGTACAAGAATGTGAAAAATATTGAAAAAGAACACACAAGTGTTTCTTATGATTTACATAAGATGTCCTTTTCATATCATTCTCATATGTAAATGGCTTGAAACACACATAAGTGTTTCATATGATTTACATATGACGCCCTTTTCATATGATTCTCATATGTAAATGGCTTGAAACACACTTAAATCATTCATATGAAAATCATATGTAGTTATTTTCATATGATTCACATATGTGGATCATATGTAAATCATATGATTTGCTTCATACGATTCACATATGATGCCCTTTTTCTATGATTCTCATATGAATCCAATCATATGAGAATCATATGATACTCATATGAGAATCATATGTGGCTAAGTTGCCTGTGTATATGTAACATCAATACTTCAAGTCAATGTGCTAAAATCGCGTGACTGCCGCATCAGTGACTAGTCTAAATATAAAATATAATCCTCCTCGATATGTAGTTATTAATTATAATTACAATTATCCGATATTAATAATGAACTAAAAATAATCGCCATCCCGATTACGAATACATTTTTTAAATACAGAATATAGTCGATATTTCCATTGCGCACCTTAACTGTACTGCGTTGAGAAACCCTATTTCATATGACTACATAAATTATACAGATATAAATATGAGCAGCAAAATGTCTCCTTATGTGCAAGATTTACCGTACCAGTTAAAGCAGAAAAAATATAAACCGCTTAAGGGGTGTATGATATTTTTTTTTCTGCAAGAGATGCAATAATTTTTTTTCTTTCAACAACAAAAAAGACGTTTTATTGTTTAATTTAAACAAGTAAAACATAACATTCTACAATATAGATTTGACATATTTTCTCCGTTATAACTTTCCCTGTCTTCGATTCAATTATAAACTAGTCCTTATTTTTTTTTTTTTTTTTTTTTTTTTTGATTTCATGATAATTCGACCGGTATGTACATTTCGCAAAGTTAAAGGTCAGGATCTAAGGAGGCCTAATATGGATTAAATCTTCTGCAACTGTCTTTGTGTTTGATGTCTTTCGGATTTTTTCTTAACTTTACTATTTTACTTTAAAATTAAACAGAAATATATGGAATCACTCTCTTGGCTGTTGCAGATGTAAATATATCATGGAAATCAGCGATGGCTGGACCTTATGTCAAAGGTTCGAATATCACTGTGGGACGCGGAGACCGGCCATTCGGATAAGACGGTATTAACAAATTGTTGCAGTAGCTGCTGACAGGATAAAGATCCCTCACTGTTAATAGACTTGTGTGCCTATTACATGTATAAGACAAAATTTGCAGCTCTTTATCCTCTCCATATTAGTCTCAATAGGAACGTTTATCGGGAAAAAAAACCCAGACATAATAAAACTAATTATATAGGACAAATCGGACACATCGGAAAGCAAGTCTTCCAATTAATGGTAGAAATTCTTATGAACTCTGTCTGTGCTCCTCTACTTGATGACCTGTTGAAATATTTCTGTGAAGAAGAATTGTTGAAAAAAAAATCTATATGAGAAAAAAAAATGTTGTGATCCTCAGCTAAACCTTAAGATCAATCAACGCCGTACTATCAATTAAAACGTTAAACTACATACAAAAGGATCACTGCGTGTGTGACTGGGCAACAAAGGATGCTTACAGATCCTAGGAATCTGATCCCCACGAGGGAAATTTCGAAAAATACTGCGTTTTATGCCCTCTTCACAGATTCCTACCGTTCACGGTGGCTCAGTCGGTAGAGTGCTCGCTCCGTGATCGGGATGTCATGAGTTCGAATTTCGGCCGCGACTGACTTAAGTCGAAAAAAAAAATTATGGGTAGCAACTGTTCCTTCGCCATGCACTTGACACTTTGAAGTGAAAGTTGCGGGTCTTCCGGATGAGACCTTAAAAACCGAGGCCCCGTGTCAGCGGCAGGCGTTGGCACGATAAAGATCCCTCATTGCTCAATGGCCCTGAGTGCCGAGTAAAGGTTAAAATTTGAAGCCCTTCACCGGTATACGGTGAGGTCTTCATATGAGTGAAAAATTCTCGAGAGCGACGTTAAACAATGTACAATTAATCAATCAATCAATCACAGATTCTATTTATTTAAAGATTTTTTTAAAAGCGTGTAGACCACTGTACATTATCTACTCAAATATAATACAATCAAGAAACAGTTGAATACATTAGACTTTTTTGAGTATAATTTACATAGGAAACGAACTTTAAAGGTTTAACAACATATGTCAAAACATTTTAGGATAATGTTATAACGTTAAATGCAATAATCCGAAACAGTGTCTTTTTACATTTTACTTATGTGATTCAATTCATTTAAATGCAAAATACATTAACTAAACAAACGTGATACCATTTTTTGCGTTATTCCATTTTGCGTTGACTACTACCTATGATATATAAACATAGAATGTCACAAACTTAGAGGATTGTATTTTGCCTCATTATATATATTTGGTATAGACACCCACATGTTTTAGTATAACTATTGTTAGAACGGTGGATTTTTTTATGAACCATGGTCCTTTATTTTTTAATGTCAATTTTAAAAATCAATTTATGCATAATTTATATTTTTACGCTTTACTGTTTGATCTGTTATGAGTCTTTGAAAGTTAGGTGAGTTGACTTCGTGATAATTCAACCAGAATGTAAATATCTTATGCACAACGTGCTTGGGCATTCAAGCACCCAACACTCTTGATATCTATTTATATCAATTCGTAAAATGTCTATCATAATATAAAACTGACATGTAGAAATAATTTATAAATTGGAATGGATGATGTACACTTGCAAACATGAGTACTTGATATCACAATCCTGAATATTGTTTTTTTTTCAACAAAGAAATATTGCAATCATTCCATGACATTTATTAATATATATGCTCTTCTTTTACTAACATTTTTCATAAATCATTATGCAACTAACATTAAAAATAATTTTCAGTTCTCTACCGAAACAAACGCAGAAATGATGTCGCAAAAGTAACACAGTTATTATTTCAATTAGTTTAAAAAAATGAATATGTATATTGACAATGAATTTGGGGAACAAAAATATCAAAAAATATTAATTTAAAACGTCACAAATAATGTTTAATTTCTAAGATTGAGACAAATGATTGTGCTGTGTAATTAATAAAATGACAGAAATTTACATTATAACATTCTAGGATGATATCAAGACAGAATATAATTACGAAGCATGATATAGTCAAAAGTGTGCTCTTTCAAATTGCGTAATTAAAATCTTTTTTTTTTATTTCGACATAAAAAGTGAGAAGAATGAACGTTAGAATTATCTTAACATGAATAATTAATTTTTTGATTGTAAACATATGCATTTCTTGAAAAATTAAATTGTATTTTCTTTAATTAAGTTTCCTAAAAGAAACATTTGAAATGTAAAGAACTAAACTTTTGAAAATAATATAGTGTTGAGATAGTAAAAAAAAACATTACAGAGCGTTAACAGAAAAGATGTTTGAGAGCAGTTTTGAACTCTTGTATGTGATAAATATAGATAATGGGATTTAAAAAACTGTTTAAACTTAAAAGTAAGAATGATAAAATATATAATGGTGAATTTGAAGTGTGACTTTTTATATTCATGCTCTCTAAAGGAAGAATGACTATATATGGAGTAGAAGATACGAATAATAAGAGTAGTAAACACCCGACCAGTTTCATAGACTTGAAAAGACGTTTTCTTTTTAGTGTGCTTACTTGTTCCGATGTTTCTGTCGACATGCCTGAATAACGTTTCAGTAGAACATACATAGCTACACCGTAAAAAATGAGAGTGAAAAACAGTAACGCCACATCGAAGAAAATCAGAGTCCAAACAAATACATTAAAGTTGTTTGTATATATTCTACAGGACTGCACACAGTGCTAGCATAGTGTTCAGAGGTAGAAATTAAAGAAGACAGAGTTACCACAATTCCTAACCATCCCAATATATACACGATAAATTTCCGTCTGTTTTTAAAAAGTTTTACATCCAAATCATTTTCCGAAATTACTAGTAATCGATGGAGACTTATACATAAACTTTGAAAAAGAGACATTATAACACACGAGAAAGACAGAACGGTTAAGAAAATGCATAATTCCAAAGATATGGACAGGGGGTAGAACATTCGACGAATTCCATGAAAAAATGCACTAACCCCAAACATAAAATCGTTCACAGATAAACCTAAAACCAATCCAAAGTAAGTACCTTTTCTCAGATTACCATTTCTACAAAATACCAGAACCCCTGCACTATTAGTAGTCATTATAGCTATTCCTATCAACAATGCAAATACTAAATTCAACGAAAAAGAAATGTTTACATCAACTTCCATTGAATTTTCATATGTCTGCGTTTGTGTATCATTACTTCTATTTTCTGATCTTTTAACCCCTGCAGTAGTTTTGTTTAATTCTGAATCTAGTTGCGAGTTTTCTTTTCCTGGACAGATATCGCTTGGGTTACTCATCCCTCTAGTTTTCTCTGTACATTTATCATATTCCGTAGAACTATCTGGATTAGAAGTCGTTTGTATGTTTGCATTGGGGCTTGATTTCAGATTTGATTCGCTTCCAGCTTCAACTGTTGTTGCACTCAGCATCGCGTTCGAATCATCTTTAGCACTGACTGTTTGAAGTGTCGTTGTTTGAATGCTGGTTACCTCTCCGTTTATTAGAAAAAATAATAAAAGCTTCGGAATTGTTCTTGTACTGTATGGATATTCTATCGCGTAGGAGCATATCCACATATTGCCCTTCGTTGTAGTTCAATAATCCAAAGGATGATATACCTTGTCCCTTTAAATATAACAAAAACAAAAGAATCTCAAATTGGTATAAATGTTCTTCGCGGGGGTAATACGAAAGCATAAAAAATATTATACCTTGACTAAATCAGTAAAATATTATGATGTCATAGTAGGCAAGATGACGTCAATTTTAGAAAAACGGATTTCGTAATATTGGTATTAAGAGATATGTATTTAGCTCTAGAAATGAATAGAAATGTGTAAACATTAACAAAAATAAAGTGTTTTTATTTTGTTATGCTGTAATTTGGCAATTTGACTAAAATATACCACCGATGAATCCATGTGTGTACATCAAGTAGCTTGCGGGGAATTGATCATGTCGAGTAAAGAGAAATTGGCTAAGATAGCATGTACAAAGATTAATTATTATTTAAATCATATTATTCAATGTATACATGTAATTACAGCATCATTCTATTTTATGCCGAATGGTGGGTCAGTCAACTACACAAAATGTTCTGAAATTAGGATGCAGTGTTGAGGGGGTACATAAAAGGCAGGTATGGTAGATATTCATTTTGAACATTTTTAGGTACTTGAATTTATTTTTATCCTGCAACTACCCTTTTCATTGACCTTATAAAGATAACTTAATAAACCAAAGCTTTATACGGTCACTGCCCTAATGAAGCCTCGTGCATGTTCTCCGACGTTCTAAAAGAATTGTGACGTCATGTATATTGCAACGTTAACGCCATGGCGTCACACTTTTAACTGCAGAGATGTGCCTAGATCTGTAGAAAATAGCTAGTTTTGGACGGTCAAAATATAAAGAATGTGTTGCAGGATAAACAAAATACAAAATAACTGTCTTGAAATATAAGCAATATTTGGGCATAGGTCGAAAACGTATCACATTTTCTTACACTCGCCCAAATATCGTTTATATTTCAAGACAGTAACCATGTGTTTTATATTTCATTGTTTAAAGTAAAAACTTTGTCATACATGGGCGAAATATATGCAAAATTACAGTAAACAGCATTTACTGGACATTAACGTTCATGCTTCCATAATGTTTTTTCAGGAAGATTAATCCCGTTAAGACAAATCTATATGAAGAACCTGTTAATTATCCAATTAATTGAAATATTCTTTCCAGATCCTAAAATCCTATTTGGAGGAAACCTTTTCTTTTCTAAACTTAACAAACACGGTTCTTCCTACCAACCAACCAAGTTCAATTCAATGGGGAAACAGTGGGTAAGGTCAAGCTGCATCTGATTAAATTAAGGTAGGATTCTTCTCTGGTTTCTGACTAGATGAAACATTAAAAGTATATTTGCTTATTTGTCTTATATATTGAGGTGTAAGGAATTGAAAAGATCATATTTTTCTTTCCTCATCACAATTGTACAACTCTAAATAGAAATGGTAAACTGCGTTTGAAAACTAGCAGGGACTATATTTTTGGCGGAATGGTGGCGTATGAAAATATCTTCTTTTCTGCCTCTCAGAATTATAATAGAACAATGAATTTAGTTATAATTTTTACACAATCGAAGACATGGAGAAATTTTCCAGTGTAAGTTAGATTAATAATGAGGGACTAATCTTTCAAAATATATCAAATGAATATGACTTTTCAAACAAACTAGAACTTTATTAGCTTTTGAACGCTTCCTATCAAAGTGCAGATTTGAGCCAAAAATCTATAAAAAGTATTTTTTTCTCTTTTAGTAAACGATCAAAACTTTTTGTTTTTGTATCATTTTGTACATTTATAAGACTACTTTATTATATGTGAAAATAAGAAAAAGTTAAATATAGGAAGCATATGAAAATAACTAATATATCCTAAAAAATTAAGAAAAAACAGAGAAAATTCGGATTAGCCAATATCAAGTTAAGTTAAACTATTTATGTAATTTTGGTAATATCTTGCTATAGACCCGATATAGTAATTGGTTTTTATGTAAAAAGAACAATCATTAAAATTTTGGAATAGCAGTAGGTACAACATGATTGGCAACAGTTATTTTTTTAATATTAATGTAAAGGAAAAAGATAATGACCTTGACCTAACCTTGTCTCTAATATAAAACGGTCAAATTTAACTTCACTGATACTATCACTTACTGATATTGTCTTCTTGATTCTGTGAAAATTTCATTAATTTTTAAATATTAGAAATATGAGAAGAATCCTACCTTAAATTAATATTCATATGTGCGAGAATAATTGTCTGTTTGCAATTTTTCATTCCTTGCAAAATTATTTCAACATAAAATAAAATTTCACTATCTGGTGAAGGGCTTCAAATTTAGACATTTTCGTTTCCGTTATCAATGTAAGGATGCTAGACTGGCGGACTATGGCTTAAAATTATACCAAAACTACTTGAATTCAACGTAAGACAGCATCAATAATAATAATGATATGAAGCCGTGGAACTAATTTTAGAATTGTAAACCGAAGATTGAATCTGATTGGCCAAAATGTTTGTGTTTATTCATAATCGAAAGAGCGTTATGACCCATTTCCGAATGGGATGTTGTTAGATGTTTTAGAAGATGTAGCAGATTCCTAACATCTAATTTTAATTAGATTGATTTGAATATGACAAATAAAAGGTTAAAATAAATTAAA